>NC_139921.1:6707570-6715070 GCF_963514095.1 Eutrigla gurnardus | reverse complement strand
CTCAGCATTCATTTGGACACAGCAGCTCACACTCTTGCCTTCATCCCAATTAAGAGGATATAGCGACTGAAGTGTCACGGAAAGCCGTGCACCCAAATCCTCAGAAAGGAAACAGGTGCTGCATGTGGCTCTTGTAACTGAATTTTGATTCTTAGATCTTGCCAGAGTCGTACCAGCGACGTCGAGTCATAAGCTCCTTTCAATAATTATCCTCTTGGCACTCGGTGTGCCAGGACACATGCCCACATGGAAATACAAGCTGAACAAAACAATGACGTGTAAACACACACACACATATACACACACACACACGGTGTGTATGTAAACGATACGCAGACGTACAGTGCGATGAGGCCCTCCCACCACATTCTTTTCCCCTGTATACTTGGCTTAACACCTGTTGTGAAATATGTATTATGTGCATTTCTGGAGTTTTGTCAGGGAACTTGTTATGTTGATATCACACTACATATTGCAGCTACATCAAGGTGGCAGCTTGAGAAAAGGTGGGATGTTTTTATGCAAATGCTGCGAGAATGAAAACACCGTGGGTCTGAATCGGGCTGAAACAAGGAGACCAGTCAGCCCGGCTCTGCAGGTTTTATGGACCTCAACCAAGGTTCTCAAATTCAAATGTGTATTCTAAAACAAAAAGACAATTAGAATATGAAAATGAATATTTGATTGCAGAAGAAGCGGCGGCGCCACCACAGCTGTCTGCCTTGCGTGCACAGAATGAACCGCATGACGGGAGTCACACGACATCACCTTCGTTAATGGGAAATTAAACGTAACGTCGAGTCAAGGTGACGATGAATAATTCAACTACAGCCGTGATGATGGTGGAGGAGAGAGAGAGAGAGAGAGAGAGAGAGAGACTGTTACGTTAAGTCATTTAAAACGAACTACGTCGCTGTCAGACGGGATATTTACTGGAAACTACATATTATATAGACACCAGCGAGAAGGAGACTTTCAGACCATCTCCCTCCAGCAAACTGCCAGGTATTCAGAGGTTTGTGGTCAAATGAGAAGGTATCCTTATTTCAACGTCACCAATCAACCAATCAGTTGCTCCCAAAGCGAGCGACGTCAATCAATACAAATGTCACCCGTGACCAGTTTGGAAATGGACTTAATGCTTGATTTGTTGAACAAAATAAAATGTTTGCATTTAAAAAAAAAAAAAACATGGTGATCAGCGAGTACCAACGGAACGAGCTGCTTGCTGCATCACACACACAGGCCCAATTAGGACACGGTGACATGGACATAATGCGCAAAAATCTTTGGCATTTTTACAGAATGAATATTCAAACTTCACTTTTGGCCAATTTTGCCAGATCTAACAGGTACATCGTGAATTGTTTGAGGTTATGGACGAGGTTACGTCTCTGCATGTTCCTGTGTGAATGTGTGTTTGGGAGCACGGGTGAAACTGTGTGTGTGTGTGTGTGTGTGTGTGTGTGTGTGTGTGTGTGTGTGTGTGTGTGTGTGTGTGTGTGTGTGTGTGTGTGTGTGTGTGTGTGTGTGTGTGAGTGGGCTCAGGTGGATTGTGAACTCGGCAGATGGACGTTTGGAGCAGCTTTGCACCCTGCAGCAAAACGCACACACACACACACACACGTATACATTCACACACAGCTGTAACATTAACCTCGGGTAACTCCAGCCGAGAGAAAGCCGTAAAAAAAAAACATCCTCAGCGCCTCGAATCACATATCGATGAACAGATCCAATACTTCACCTGTCCAAACACGCGGTAAGTCAAGACGACCATAATAATAATCCCGTCTGTGTCCTGGAAAAACCTCCAGCCTCTTCTTTTTAGCAAACCGGAGAGCTTTCTTCTTTGGCATTCCATCATTTGCAACATTGTGTAATGCATTCTCACCGCTGGGAATACGATCAGGGAATATTCTGCGACACGTACGGGTCACAGCTACGCTCAGTAAGTGAAACATTGTCTTTTTAGTCTGCGTTTCTGTTTATACGTTCAGTCCAGGAACTCCGACTGCTGCATTTTATTAGTGAGGTGTTTGTTAGATCCATTTTTCTGAACATATGAATACTTATTGAAGATAAGGTGTAGCTTGTGTGGATATCACAGAGCCTGGGGGACATGTGTCCTGTCAGAATGTCCTACAGAGGACAGGACACCATGTTGCTCCAACAGTCTGATCTACGCTGCCCTTCCTGTCTCCACTCTCCCAAATATCACTGAATGGAGTTTGTCACCCAGACTCCTATATTTGCCTCCTTTCACCTGTCTGTGCCTCTGTTTGCTAAATGTCTCTCCCCTCATAGCCTTGTCTTTCCATCCCAGCTGGGGGAGGAAGGGAGGGAGGGGGGAGGCTGTGTGGAGCTGCTTTCTCCCAGAGGACCCTCTTCTGCCAGCCCAGTGCCACAGATCAACAGTCAGCCAGCCAGCCTTGCACTGACCTCATCCCTCTCTCCCCCTCTCCCCCTCTCCCCCTCTCTCCCCCCCTCTCTGCCAGAGGCGCTTGCTGTCCCCATGTCTCCTTCCTACGCCAACTGCCTGTCCTGCTACCAACGGTGCATGTCTGTCTGGCAACCTCTCCTCCTGCTGCTCTGCATGCCTCTCTCCCTCTCTCTCTCTCTCTCCATCTATTATTCCAGCAGTCCTCCTGTCTGTCTGCTTTTGTGTCTGTGTGCATGGGTGCCCGCCTGTCCATCTGCCTGTCTGCCTGCCAGCCACTCTTTCTCGCCAATACCTCTCTGCAGGAAAGCGGCCAGGCTGTCAGCCGCGCTGCCAATCTGCCCGACTCTCTGCCCGACTCTCTGCCCGTCTATTCGTCATCTGTTTGTGTCTTTATGTGTCCGCCGCTCGCCCGTCTGAGTGTTTACCTGTCTGCCTCTTCATCCGCCTCTTATCTGCTGATCTGCTTGTGTGTGTGTGGCGAGGTGCAGTCAAACGCCAAGCGTGAACCCATGACCCCCCGTTCTATAGGAGGTTTAATCTACATGACCTTTCAACCCTTTAAACATTCTTATATTCACCTGTTTAGACAACAAAACGACTAGAAAAGAAGGAAAGTGGTTCATGTTTAGGTTCAAATCATTTGAACTGATTGGTTAAGTCTGAGCAACAAATCTATTTTCTGATTTTCTAGAACTATAATTGAACTATACTATGATACTACTATGATTGAAAGGCTAGAGAACAACGTTATTTCACCAGCGTTCTGAATAATAACCTGAAACGCCTGATGTCAGTGTAAACAGTCAAACATCCTAAATGCTATCCTTTCACTTCGTTATTGTCTTCTGAAGTGGCTATTTGCATGAACACACACAACTCAAATGATTGGGAAATCAATTATTGTATTTTTACTTAAATGCTTTTTTGATTAAAATAAATGGCATTAGCCATTTTAATTATGGATTATAAATGGCTCAGACTAGTTAAACCGATTGTTATTTCCTTTTAATAACTACTTTATATATAAATTGCTGTGAACAATTTATTTAGTCAAGTTTGTGACCAAAAATGGCATTTGAAGAGTTTTACATTTGAACGCATCACAACAGCGATATAATTCACCTTCATCCAATAATCATTTTACGGACTAGACTTTGAAAGCATCATAATCAGTAAACGTTAACTGTTCGTCTCCGTGCTGGCGGGAGACGAGCCGGTCACTGTGATCACTCTGAGATGGGAATGAATTATAATATAATAACTGTCTAATTCATTCATTTTTCCAAATGTTTCCAAGGTTGTTCCTCCACAGCTAATTATATGTCTTCTTCACTCACGCTGGAAACCAATCGCTACATCTCTACTACTTTACTTACATATTTAGCGTTAGCTTTGTATGTAAGTTACGTAACTAAAGTCAGGTCAAATAAGTCTTTTGGGTTCACACAGGACACGGACATCAGCGTCCCGGGTGAAAGTCCTGTGCTTGTTGAGCTCTGGCTCAGCATTATGGGTTATATAAGAATTACAGTGCGTTCCTTTTCATAGGTGCATGTAGGACTGGTGGATGACAGCAGCCTGGATAATAGATGCCATCTTGCTGCAGAATCAGGAGCAGGTTTCTCCGGGACCAGAAGCTCTACATCTCAAGGGATGATGCGTCACTATTTCCGAGGCTTTTCTTCCTTGGCAGACGTCGTCAATCCATTCACCGTCAAACAAGCTGCCCAGAGCTCCCCCCCGTCTGCCGACGCTCCATCATCAAGCCAAGTTCCCCGCTAATACCCTCCCGTCTCATTCACAGCTCTTCGTCTTTTCGATGTTTGCCGAATCCAAACGGGCCTCTCTCCTCTCTCTCTCTCCTCCCTATCCGTTCTGTCTCTCTCGCCCATCTCCGACTCACGCCTCGACAGGAGAGCGGGAGAACGTTTGACGGGCTCCTCTCAACCAAAGGCTGCACGGCGCTCGCTCGGCTACGTCTAATCGAGGTAGAACAAAAGAAAAGGGGAGGGAGGGGGAGACTTACGGAGGGAAACAAGCACAATGTGGTGCAAAGGTCTTTGAAATTATACACATTATAAAATAATAATAGCGTGCCATTCCCCTTTAAGGCGGCGCTGACTTTTGCCCTGCACCACTGTCCACAGGTGGGGAGCGAGAGAAAGGACATTTCAATCTAGCTGTTTTGCATATCACTCAGCTCAACAGGAAACAGCCCCCCCCCCTCCCCGGGCATGGAGCATACACACAGCATATACAGTATATTCATTAAACCGGATATATGTGAGGCCAACACTTTGTCTACACAGTCTTCGACCTTTCTAACGTATTATACATTCTATTCATGTCTGTATATTCCTATTTTCCCAATAATATCTCAACCTTCACATATATTCACACACTTTTCCTGCATTCCTTCTGCCCTCTCGTTCCAAAATTCTTTCGCGACAACTTTCCATCGTTTTTCATCCTAAAATATATATACTTTTAATGGAATGCCAGAATATTGCATTCTCTTTGTAACACGTCTTCTTTATAGTATTAAAATTCCATGTGACATCCTTTAAAAAACACAGTGAAAACAACAGAGCCGAGCGTGTGTTCCTTTCTTCTTTCTGACACCTCGCTATGCGTTTGTGCCTACAGTCACTCCCACATGAAGCGCAGAGTTTGCTATGAGCGCATTTAAATGCCTCTGCAGCTAGATAGCTAATCCCTGTTGTGGATTGGCCCAGTTAGTGGTTCCCAGCTTTTGGAAGGGAATACTAAACTGGGGATACGGGGGGAGGGAGGGGGAGGGGGGTATATCTCTCTATTTATAATGGTAAATCCGGACCATGTTTCTGCTGCGCTGATAGATGTTATCTGTGTCAGCCTTTGTTTCTGCCCCTCTCTCCTCCTTCCTTCCCCTCACGTTCCCTCTGTTTCTCCATGCACAGTCTCTCTCTCTCTCTCTCTCTCTCTCTCTCTCTCTCTCTCTCTCTTTAATTCTTATGTCCTTGTTCTCGTCTCTCCTCTTTCCATCCGATGCCCAGATGCAGAGAAGGCAGCTGCGTTGTGTTTTAAAGTGTGCCCGGTTGAAACCACTCTGCCTGGCATCTGCTGTTGGCAAAAAAGTAATAACCAACCCCCACTATAGACATCCATCTCGGTCTCTCTCTCTCCCTCTACTCCCTCTCTCTCTCTCTCTCTGAAATGAGATGAAAGACAACTGCCATCCTGTTGGAGAGGAAAGGGTTAACCAGCTGCCCAGTTCCTCTTCCAGCAGGCTCACTAATAACGACCAATTATTGAACTGTACATCAAGTGTACGAGAAAATAATGTAGGAATAAAAGGGGGGGTCTCTATTTTAGTACAATAGCTAGCTCGCTGGCTAACTAGTTCCTCAACCGGAGTAGCCCAAATGAGGTCCCTTCAGGTTTGTGATGCCGGAGACATGATGCAGAAATCTCCTGACCAAGCTAACAAGCTAAATGCGGCGGGCGGCTGTCTGGCAACATATCTCATAACTGTCAACAAAGAGAATGACAATATAGCCGGCTAGCTGGGGAGCTCATTTGAGCTGGCTAATCAGACACAGCCAGCGCTTTGTGCTAAGGTGGAGCCCTCCTGAGACCAAAGCTTCAGAGACGAGGGGAGCGTATCATCTGACTCTGCCAGGGAAGACGCACCCAAACATGGGGGCTGAGGGAGACGCGGGCAGGCGGTGGGAGCCGGGGCTGTAATTAGGTGCCCTGAGCTCGACGCCCACACGCCTCGATGAGACGCCATCCATCCCTCCCTCTCCTCCGCAAATAAGCTCCCGGGCGCCTCGGCTCTAGTATACACACACACACACACACACACACACACACACTGTACATACAGGATATATCATTTGTGAAAAGACTGGGATCTATGAAATCAAATATGTGTTTTAACAAATGCCTTCATATTGATATTGTAACGTTGATAATTGGTACTTTCTAAACAAATATTGTAACAATAAGATTTTGTTAGATAGCCATAAGTAATGTGGATATAATGGCTGAGTGGGCAAAGAGAAATAATTCAACAGCAATTTTACCATAATGTAGCCAGGAAAAGACACGTGCAACATTACATCCAGAATCAAAGAGGATCTCACATCACAGTATTGATACAGTATTGATATGTTCCCCAGCAGGAGTGACTCACACACACACATTCAAAAATATCATGCCAATGTTGTTACCTTCCTGTTCACCCTATGAATGAATGAATGAGGCTCAAGTGAACCCGTGAACGTCTCCCTATGATAATGTATGCTGTGCAACCGTTGACTGAATGGAGCTGCTGAAGGATTGCACTAAATGTGTAGGGTTTTCTTTTAAACCTCAGCCAAAACACAAAAATATATGCCAATATAATTTTCACTGTGGACTAAAATAGAAACCAAAAACCAATTCCAAGCACGGTATAGGGAAAAAAAAAAAAAAAAACGCTCAGCTATCTCCACAGCAGAGCCTGTCTCCCCATCTCCCCTGGTCCGTGAGAGCAGAACACGCTGGTGCGCTGGCTTTTGACCACGGCAATTTTAATCAGTCTTTTTCACACTTCATTGGGAATTCATTGCCGCCTTCCCCCTTCAAACATTGTTTGGGAGAGTTATCAGCGGCAGGCAGCATATCCGGTAATTATACATGCAAGGTAACGCTGGGAGCTCGGCTGAATATTTCAGCCAAATGCATGTGCTGCTGAGAGGCACTGGAGGGTACAGCTGCTTCATAATGCCGCTCTGTGGCGGCCATGATTGAGGAACGGCGTTCGGGAGGCGCATACAGAAAGTTGCCGTTTGCTACACGCCATGATAAATGGGCTGAAACGTTACGTTCAAAAGCGTCGTGATTTGCATTGCGTGAGCAAATTTGGTGGGGAAAAAAGTGTTGCTCTTTAATGTAAACCCTTCCTGTGAGTTAAAACACGTTGCCATGGTTACCGATACAAACATGCCCAGTATTTCATCGCAATAAATACAACTAAAGACTAGATCGCTAAAAATGTGATGGTTCAACGTGTTTTTGTTTACTGTGTGAGT
>NC_139921.1:6662570-6700070 GCF_963514095.1 Eutrigla gurnardus | reverse complement strand
TGTATGTTTGGCACAATGCTGCATGTAAGACATAAGGTCTACCAGAGATGGACTTGCCTTCTCGTCTACCTTCCCTTCTCCACCACAGTTTACACCACCTTCGCTCGTACTAAATGTAGTGCAAAAACTAATTGTAACCGCTGACAACAACACAAGCAGTCTCAAGGTCAGAGCTTTGATGATATCGTAGCGGCGCTCCAAACAGCTGCTCCGCTGCTCTTTGTAATATTCTTTAAGGCACAGTCGTGCTTCTAATGGGAAAAGGCCAAACCGGGTTATGAAAATCCTTATTTACAGCGAGCTGCCTGGCTGTGTGAAGTAGGTCACAGCAGCCCCCGACACGCAACAAACCTCACACCGTTTAGTGCTTTTCTTTTGAATGCTCGCTGCCTTCCAAACGCACCTGAGGGAAAGACACGGGAACGCGGTTCACTCCTCCTTATCAAGTATGAATATTTGTTCTAAATGGTTTGATCGGCGGTCTCTCTAAAGACGGATCAGGAGAGATGATCGGATGACGCATCAACACATGCTTCAGAACTCATTTGTCTGATTTCAAGAGATTGACTTTCAAGAGCTCTGTGGCGCCGAGTGCATGCAGGTTCACCGGGATGTAAACGGTGAACCCTGAAGGACATTTTGTCCAGTTAAGCATGTCGGTCTATAGGTTAATTTACACCTATATGTTAACCAGTTGAGCTGGACAGATAGGACTCACTGTGATGCTGACTGTGTCCGATGGGACCAGTGTTACGGAGTGTCCTGTCCAAACATCTGAATTGGTTACCACATAGAACTAACTGAGCCTGTAGACCAGCATGCCTCACTCGGTGACAGTAAACCGTTGACATCCCTACTTACACAAATGGTCCCGATGACCTCCAGGTCAGGCAGGCTAATATAAAGCTACTATAACCTCGCGCTCGTCATCGTATGCTCAGGCATTTGCACCTCCACATTATGTGCGACAGCGCTGGATAGGTGCGGGGCCCGAGGTGTAGGTGAGTGCTGTCCCCTCGGGTGATGGATGCCTGTGAGAGGCTGTTATGCCACAAGGTGAAAATGTCCATTAATCAGCCCCACTTCCTCCATTGCCGTGGCTTTCCCATTACCAGCGCACTCCGAACAGGCTGATTGGTTTTTAATTGGCCTGCCCGCCAGGAGATAGATCATGTTTTCCCTGAGGAAAGACACGGAGGTGTGTGTCTGTGTGTGTGTGTGTGTGTGTGTGTGTGTGTGTTTGTGTGCGTATGGTAGGGGGGCACCCGTCCTATCGCTGAGGGATACCCATACTAAGAATCTATTCTACAAGCGTTATGAACAACCAGATCTGGGTGGTCACCTGTCACATGGAATATTCCTTCTTTTGTCGGTAAAAATGTCCACTGATGACGGCTACCAATTATCCAAGTAATTACACAAACACATCCGTCTACATAATAGCTTGTCCATCTCAACCACACGTCCAACGTTTCAAAGCTGTTTGCAGCTGCAGGGTCTGTATTTGCTCTCGATTCACCTGTCAGGACATTTCAGTAGTTAACCTCCGTAAAATGTAAGCTGGCCAAAGTCAAAGTTCTCCCTGTGACTGATCTAAAATCAGGAAACGTTGACATGAATGTTGAACGTGCCATAATTAATCGGCCGTAGCAGCAGACGTAGCAAGGACCATGTGTGAAGGACACGAGAGCAGCTACATCTTCCACAGAGTCGACGTCAGTATTGACGTTGTGTCTGCTCAAATAGATCAATCCCCCTCCGCCCTGGCCGACCACGTCACGGAGGCTGATTGGAGGAACACATTGATTCCCTATTGTATCTTCACACGGACTCACAAGGATACGTTCCCGCCGCAGGCTGATCCTTCTGGCCTCTGAGTTGGGAAGAGAAGACGTTAAACTCTGCTCGAATTAACATTTAAGGGGGAAATGTTCAAAATAACTGCTGGTTAATCGATTTTTTTTCCTTCATTCGTGCTATGATTCATCGTATGGAGAGCAGACAGCTTCCAGTGGCGTGGGCAAATATACTGCAGGCCAGCACTTCTGTAGGTGCACCACAGTTTGCCGTCAAGGGCAGGTTGTGTTGGAAGGCCAGCCTGTAAAGACCATCTCAGCCTTCACCGCGGGGAGCGAGGGTGAGCTGCAGTGATCTGCAGGCTGGTGAGGAGATATGCTGCTGGAGGAGGCATGATGGACTGTGACCTGAGGCTCCAGATGGGAGTTCTCCTGAGAGACCGGCCTCAGCTTGTGGGTCTTTATACGGATGGAAATCCAGGTTTAATCAGCTTCAGTTTGGTAGTGAAATACCTTGTTTTTGTCACGGTAACGTCGTGTTATGTGAGTGTTTGTTGACCCTCTGCGGAGGAAATGTGCCCAGGTAGCTCGCCCACCCGTTGGTATTTTCCGTTTATTATGAAATTATGGCGAGGCAAAGCAGACTTTTGCAGACCGCCACAGTCCAGGTCGTTAACAGGAAACACTGGTTACGTTGTATACATCAATTATTCTGTTTTGACAACTTTTCACAGAGTTTGAAAGGCATTCTGATACATGTGATGTCAGCAGCCGCTTCACATGCCAGCAAATCAGCTTCACACTGTTCAAAATCCTGAATCCGTGGATAGCAGTTGCCACCCACAAACTAATTCTGCTTTTAGGCCTGGTTTGAATGAAAACAATTTAACTAAATCACCTCAGCATCACTTGTCCTATCCTCCACCTGCTTTCCCTCAGGATTACAATGAAGTAATACAAATGTATTTACAATTGCCAGAGTATTGTTAGTGAATATATGTGTAGTGTTTCTATACCTAAGGCTTATCTAAGTGACCACTGCAGAAGCTCACACAGTCTAGCATGAATGCACAGTCATGCTATAGCAGTGTATGGCTCAGACATGCTAAGCGTAGCGTGTGCATGTGTGATCCAGCCCCTCAACATGGAGGCTAATATTAGCGCATGACTGTCCCCCCCCCCCCCCCCACATTGCATGCAGGGGATCCCCAGGAGGCTTTCTGGAGCTCATTCATTAGGCTGCCGAGGAATAAGGGACACACAGTATCTCCCACGCAAGGCTGGAATAAAGACCCCCACCCATCAGCTAATTAGACTTCGTCTGCGGCCAAACATGTTTTTTGAAAAATGTGGTTGTTTTTTATCACATTATGATACTGTATTTAGACGCAGATATGGTAAATATTGACAATTTATAACAGGGAATCAGACAGGAAGTGACTGTGACACGTTACAGTAGCGGCATACTGTACATCAGGACGTTTCCTATGACCTTACAGTCCATATTCAGCAATCCCATCAACACCCAATTTCCCCCGCGCTCCAGCTCTGACTAGACTGTTGTGATTACGAGGGGCTGGGTTCTTTTACTTTCATGCCAGAGAGAGAAAGAGAGACGGAGAGGAAAGATGGGAGGGAGGGAGGGGGGAGGGAGGGGGGAGGTTCCCGCAACGTTGGTCGCAGCAAGACCCGGGTAGCGTGCTTTCCCTCTATAATTTAATCACATTCAGCTGTCTCCCTGTCCTCGGCTCGCTCAGCAAAGCACATCAGGCACCACGGTGGCACACACACACACACACACACACACACACACAGCCGCACACACTCCCGCCGCACCGGCACGAGGAAGATGTTTCCTTCCTCTTTCAGCCAACCTCCCGGAGAAGGTAACTTCGCCTCACGCCAAGCCGACCCCCGACAGAACCGGCCACTGAAGGACACGCCGCCAAATACAAGAGCTTCACAGTCCAGACAGAAAGCGTAGTAGATGATAGAACATCTGACTTCACGCTGGACATGAGAGGAGCGGACGGCTGCAAGCGTTCACCAGCTTCTCCGTCCTCCAGGTTGTTTTACAATAAAACACTGAGATCAGACTGAATCCATCCAACTACAAAACCACTGCAAAAAAAGACCCTAAAATGGATATTGTGATGAGAAGTGTTTTGCTGTGCCGATGCCTGCGGGTCCATTTCTTATCATGAAACAAGTCGGTGTGGGGAGCGCGCCGGGACACTATCCTCAGATGTCACCAAACATCGTCTCCATCGTTTGTTGACATGACAAACATTCATTTTGACACACTTTGGGCAAGCCAGAACGGAAACAAGTCTGTTTTTTTGTCTTGACAGAAGGAAACATATTGCAGTGCATCTGTCTTTCTGCTGGTTATTTACAGTATTCCTACCACGGGAACAACATCGGCATTGTCTTTTCTTACACGCAAATCTGACAAACACTGTGTGTGAGATGTAATACAGACTGAAGGGATAGTGTGTGTGTGTGTGGTTGTTTACATGCATCCAAGTCCACCAGAGAGTTTACTGTATTCAAAGTTGGGAGTTGTAGTTCTCTGCCAGCTGCAACGTTCTCTCCTCATCCCTTCAGTCTCTATTACGACTTGTAGTTGTTTCCTGGCAGTCAGAGTGCCTCCCTTCCCCGGATGCCAAACGCTGTCCTCGCTGCCTCCGAGACCTCAGACTAACAACACAACACATCGCACAACACCAGAGGCTGATTCTACCAAGAGGTAATGGCACTTTAGGAACAACCAAATCAAATGATACAACTTTTCATTATCCTTTAAACGCTAATAATAACGACAACAATACCCTGCTGTATTTAACAGTTTAACGAACGTATCATGATAAGAAAAAACTCTTCTTCAACACAGCGGAAGTTTGCAGGATTTACTCACAGAACAAACTTTTAAATGGCCGCACACATTAGACACTTCATGTGCTACTCTGTGAAATAACGCTGCTTTCAGGAAGCAAGGCATTTAATGTCAGCAGCAACTCTACAAGGACAAAAGCAATGCAACGTAAACATGATGTTAGCCATCACAGAGCAACACAACTGGGACAACAAACCAAGCAAATCAACCAAGTCCCTGCACCAGAACGATCAGACCACATCAATAAACCTGAACACCAGAGCAACAAACACAAGGACAACACTCTAGCATCAACAATCACATCTTCTACCTCAGTCTGATGCAGGAAATCATTTTGGGGTCATCACACAAAAAAGATTTGTAGCTGCAGCTTAAATCCTCAATCAGCCATGGCAGAGCGAAGGCACTGGATGCCCCAGACGAGAACAAGTTACCTTCCAACTGCCGTCTTCTCTTTCAACTTTTTCCTCCCGCTGTCCAGAATGCGCTTCCTCTCCTTTTTCCAGTCTTCCCTTTACTTCTCTCCCTCATTCACTTCACTGTTCTCACTGCAAAGTTGTGCTCTCGTCCTGCATGCAAATCATTTTTACGACTTGAGAGATGACTGGGAATGAGGGACGGAGGGAGAGCGAAGGGAGAGAGGATGACAGAGGGGTGGAGGAGTCGAGATAATGGTTGGAAGGCAGGCGACCAATGGGCCTGGAGCCTAATGGAAAAAGGGAATCAGGACACACCAATGAGGTGCTGCCTGGAGAGAGAGAGAGGGAGGGAGAGAGAGAGAGAGAGGGAGAGAGAGAGCGGAGGAAACAGGCGAGGGAAGCAGGGATGGCGAGAGCACAGTCGGGAGGAGACGGTGCAACGCAGACCGAGAAAGACACTGAGGGGGAGAGAGAGAAAGAGAGAGAGAGTGCAGAGCTGTGCATAGCGGGTGAGCTGGGGAGGAGGAGAGAGCCGAGCATCCCGGGCGAGATGGAGAGAGAGATCAGAGGGGAGGACGGAGGGAGAGGAGCGCACAAAGAAGATGAAAAAGAAGGAAGGAGGAAGGAAGAAAGGTACAGAGGGAAGGAAGTGACTTACCTGGGTAGTGCTAGTGGCATGCTTCACACGGCGCCTCGCAGACTCCACACACACACACACACACACACACATTTACGCACATGCACCCACCCCAGCGATACAGGCACACGCCGCGCCGCCGCTGAGACGAACCACAAGCAAAAACAACAAAGGAGAGGACTGCCAAAGCCGACTGGTATACCCTACAGCAATCGTGCCTGTGTGTGTGTGTGTGTGTGTGTGTGTGTGTGTGTGTGCGTGTGTGTGTGTTGGCGTGCGAGTGTGTCAGGGAGGAAGGATGGGAGTGTGTATGAGTATGTGTTTGTGCTGGGAGGCGAGGGAGAGACGGTTGGAGGAAGCTAAAATGCTCTCTCTCCTTTCTCAGCCCTATAAGCTGAACTGGTTCTCTCTCTCTCTCTCTCTCTCTCTCTCTCTCTCTATCTCTCTCTCTCTCTCTGTGTATGTGTGTCTCTCTCTCTCTGTACACTGTGCATGTATGTCCTCCAACACTCAATACGTTCCCCCTCTCCCTTCCCTGCGATGTGCCCTCCCTTCCCTTCCTCCCTCTCCTACATTTATTCAGGGCTGCAGACTGTCTGCTCCCAGAGCTGGTTCTTCCCACGGGCCCGGGGAGGGATGGAGGAAGGGAGGGATGGGACTAGAGGGAGAATAGAGGGAGGGATGGGGAGGGGGGTGATAGTGAGCCATGTGAACATGTGCAGCGCGTTTATTTCAAATGGGAGAGAACCAACTTTGAGCCTTTAAAAAGGGCAAAATAATCTCCACACGTGGTTCAGTGCACATTGTTTGGCCTGGGATCATTCAGAGCTGAGAGAGATACAGGATGCAAACTTAACGGAAGCTGATCGCTGGCTTGCTTTTAATTAACACCCCCCCCCCTCATTCAAGGCTTCGAGGCTGGCTGAGCACCAGAATTAAGAGCGCAGAAGATGAATGCACATTGAAACCAGCTAGTTGGAGCCATGTGTTCGGTGATGAGCGGCGGTAATACGCTGCCCTCAAACAGGAGACAATATTTACAATATAATCATGTTCCAACCATAAAGAGGGTGACATTCATGCGCGCTCTTGTGTGAATGAAGATGGGAATAACAACAGGGTGATTTCCATATTTACCCAGATATGCAAACACAGAGAATGCTAATTTCATCCCTGAGACATCATCATAATTAGATTATAAATTAGGTTCATTCCTTACCGGACAAGAGGTGCTAATTCCTTCATTTTCCACCAGCAGGGGACGAGCAGCAGCCTCCCTATAGGCAGAGGAGGATATTGGGGACTTCTATGCTCCTCTGACAGCGACAAGCAATAACATATTCAAATAAATTCATATTTACACATAAATATTCAGGATACCATTCAAACACATGGGCCTAGTAGTGCTCTGGTATCCGGTGTACACATATACGAGGTGCATTGTTTTGATCTTCCCCACAACGGTAAACAAATCAAATGCCATCCAGCAGTATTTTACAGAACCAACAAGCGCTGCTCTCCAACAATGCTGCCAGGCAGTAGAGGAAGGCATGATAAGTACTCTGGTGGGTTGGGACACACTGCCCTCGGGGCGTTCGATATTAGCAATTTCAAATTCTTATTTGGCTATGTTAATGCCAATCAAGCACAATTAATTTAGCCCACGTTTCTTAAGCAAATAAACAAAGGGTAGAAATGTGCACGAATCAGGAAAATGCTGCTCATTTGAGGAATCATCACACGTAGGAATAGCCGGAAATCAATGTTTGAAGCAGTTACTGTATGATGATACAAAGCAGCGTAAACCCAGAGGTCTCTCTGCAGCCGAGCAGCTGGGTGGGAACGGGCTTTTTTAAAATTTGAATGAGTCTGTGGTTAAAATGGCTGCGTAAGTTATTTCATGTGCCCTAATTTGTTCTCATTCATTTAAATTATAAATGTCACACAATTAAATTAAATCACACCTGTGTCAAATGCATGATGTTCCTGTGTAGACTAACACGTCAAGTTCTTTTACTTTATCTACATTTTTAATGGAAGGTTTTTGAATACCAACGTAGTTATTTTTGCAAACAAAAAATGTTGGTAATTCATATTTTTTGTAATTTTCAGATTGCAGGGACAAAACACAGAACAAAACAGAAAATAAGGAAATAAATAAAATAAAAATGTGGTGGTACATGGCATCTACAATTCACCTCACCAACCCCCTCCAATCATGGCAGTCATCACAGGATGACTATGATATGATGATATGAGAGATAAAAAAATAAATAAAAACAAGATTTTTTCAGTCTAGAGGGATCTCAGTCCAGATTCAGACCAAGGTCCTCATCCGCCTTTACATGTATCCAAAACCAGTCCCAGGAAGTGGCCCCATCCCTTTGGGACCCTTTCACTAATATTTCTGACTAGTTTATATTTGAGCTGGTATTAAATGATTATATTTTTTATAAGCATTAACCATGTATCCCTCTCTCACATTAATAGCTGCCTTCCTTTTAAGTGTGCAAGTGCAGATAAATGGTACTAAATTAACGTAAATACCTGCACCTGTGTTTTTGGTTTCTTTTATTGCTACAAGCCAAAAGTGTCTGCATTAACTTAATTGAACAATTGTATTGTCACATGTGTATGAAAATGATCTTTCATTCTAATCCAATCTTGTTCACCTTCATTGTAACGTTCACAGGCCACAGGCAGTGTGTCAACAAGGAAAAGGTAAGATGTAAGATCAAACAGTTACACATCGGCTGGTTTACTACAGCAGTATGAACCGGTGAGTGTCTTTCAATTCACAGTGAATTCAGCTCAGTGAAGTTCACGGAACACCTCCGCGTGATATGAACTCGGTTATTTCAGCCATGATGGATGAAACCTGGTTTGGGTCTACATGGAGCCCCCCCTAGCAAGGTGAAAATTCACTTTCGGTTTGAATGTAGCCTACCGTTACAGATTAAATGTGTCAAATTAACTTTACATTGACAAACATCATATATGTATTCATGCGATAATTCATACAAGATCAAAGTACATATTTTAACCTCTCTTTTATGGGTTTCAGTTGGAGTGATGGACAGCTCCTGGTGCTGAAACACATCCAACACTCACAGAGGCCAACAGCAGTCAGAGAGAAACCAGATGGAAATCAATGGAGGAAATGTTTAGAAAAGAAAAGGCACTTCTAGCCTGCAAAAATATTAAGGAATTCAAATTTCCCAAATTCTTGCTTCCTAAGCAGATATCTAAACAATATCCTACATCCTTATATTCCACTTGTTTTTTATGAATATTTGTGCATGCATGAAAGTAAACACGTGCATTTCATGTCAAAACTAACACCCAAACATCTAAATTATTTAGGTGTTAATTGGAACAATCAAGGCAACGACAACAAAAATGACATATTCAAATACAAAACAGTAGCACCTTTAATCAGTGACTACACCTGCAAGTTGTTTTAGTAAAGTTGCTACGGGTGTTAATTGTAAACCAGGCCGGAGAATTGAAGACAACACTTAAGTGCCTTAAACCTGCGTTCTCTCTACTGGCCATCAGGGGGCGACAAAATAAGTCAGATTGCATAGAATTCTATGAGAAAATGACCCGATACAATTTGTACCCTCAATCATTTATATTTTGTAGGATTTACCTTTCATTCACATTTGAGTTAATTTTTTTTCAGTAAATTCAGAAAATAAGTCAGAATCCTGCCAATTTCAAAGGCTTTTGACACCAAATCCCAACATGACTGTGTCTATGGTGTTCCTTAAGGTTTGGTGGCTTAATGTGATATATTAGAGGGATTTCTGATCATTTTGATCAATTCCTGATTGGTAAAAATAAAATAACCAAAGCACCAAAACAATTGCTGCAAGAACTTGAGACTATGAGACCATAGAGCACGCTGGCCATCATGTAATTCTATCACGTTCTCAGACTTTTGACACGTTAAAGTTCATTAAATACTCAATTAAAATGTGTTTTTTTTTACTTCTGATTTACGACTAGAATGACTTGACACACACTGCTGAGCTGCATCGCAAATTCAAGTTAAAAATGCTGATCAAACCAGAAATATATGAATCATTTACGGTTCCGACGACAGCTGAATAAACTTCACCTGGTGATTGCGAGTGTGAAAGTGAGCGGGCGTTGAGTTGTTAAATTCAACCCGTCTTCCAGAATCAATACGACACACCTGCCTGTCAAGTTGCAAATACTTTTTTCAAGTTGAAACATTTAAACTTCAGGTAATCTGCTCAATGTGAATGCCTTTTTGAATTAACTCCTCAGCTGAAACTAAAGCATTTGAACCAGTTGGAGGCCATTTTGGCATGAACTGCTTTCTCAGGTAACAACCTGACGTATGGATGAAGCACAGCATGTTCTCACTGGAACCACACTTTGAGGGATATATGCTCAAGGTAACTGCGCACAAGATATACATGCATTTGTAAATCTAAAACCAAAGTTCCTGTCTTAAGTTAAGAGTGAGAATGAAGCGAGGGAGTAGATGGAGACAGAGAGAGAGAGCTGCAGGAGGGATGGAGGGAGCGAGGACGAGGGCTGCTGTTGAGGTTAGAGGTGTTGATGCTGCCGAGTTGAAGCAAGCTGGGGAGCCAAAGGAAAAAGAGAATCGGTTGTGTTTTGGGACTGGAGACGATAGTGTGGTGAAGGTGAAGGCTTGTTGTTCAGTGGGACCGAGGGAGATGAGCGTGTGGAGGTGGAGGGGGGAGGAAGAGAGAGAGAGCACGATACCTTAAGGGAGCAGAGAGAGATGTATAAGGGAGGAGAGGTTGCATTGCTGGCGTATTGGGAGTAAGAGAGCAGAGGAATAACAAGCTTCAGCCTACTTATGTACAGTATGGTGTCTCGCTCTGTGTGTGTGTGTTACAGGGAGAGACTTCAGTCTTTGGAATGGGATGACAAATGTGCCAGACATGAAAGACCAGAGCACATACAAACCCTTAGGGAGCCACTTTACCTGCACACACACACACACACACACACACACACACACATACACACACACACACACACACACACACACACACACACACACACACACACACACACACAAAGTGGCTTCAGGGGAAACACACAGACACACAAGTTTGTGTTACTCTAACTGTGAGGAGCCACAGTGGCGAGATTCTGTTCTTAACTGTATGAAACCTTAACCACCATGACAACACTCCCACCTAACATTGGCCCTATAATAACTGCAAAAGCTAGTGTGTGTGTGTGTGTGTGTGTGTGTGTGTGTGTGTGTGTGTGTGTGTGTGTGTGTGTGTGTGTGTGTGTTAATGGTCTGTTCATTGTGACAAATCCACAGAAAATGTTTTCAAATGAAAAGAGAACAAAAAAGAAGGTGTGATCCCCCCCCCCCCCCCCCCCAGAAAAAAAGCATATTTTTTAGGGCATTTAATATTCATATCTTTTTTCCATATCTTTTTTATTAATTACATCATGTGGAAACTATTTCACATTGTAATTAAATAAAATACACATAATAGCACATTTTTAAATTTTCATATATAGCACATGGGAAAACATGTGAGATGTAATATTTACGCTTCAAAAATGTATTTAATTATTCATGACATAGTTTTGTAAAGTTACATTTGATAATGTTGAGGTCAACAAAATAAATCAATAAATCTTTCAATATTCCTCAAGAATTAGGGTAGAAAATTCCTAATTTCAGAAAACATACTGTAATTGTGCAAATAATCAAAGTTGTTCGTTCTATTGTTAAAAATATATTTCTATCATTGAAATGTTTAAGAGCAGGGTCTCATGATGACACCTTTCTAAAATCCCGGCTTCAACCCCATTACAAAAAACAACTCTTTAGCAGCTGAACCTGGTGGAGACCAAAACGGAGCAAAAAATGGAGCAAATTCAGCATTTGGACCACCCTAAATATAAAATAGATGAGCAGAAGATAGTTTGCTAATGTATTTGACAATGACATAATAAGACGATTGTATGTTGTGTATTCACCACTTTGTCTCCTCCAATTTTACAACTAAACTTCAACTAAACTTCACTCTCAGTTCCGTTTTGTGGGAAAATTACTTCTTTCAGGAGCAAATCGTCGCAATTTTGCAGTTTGAATTCGAAACATGGTTAATGGAGCAAAAAATGCTACAGCATTACATAGTTAAGGCAACAAAACTACTTGATTAGGATTAGCAAAAAAACATTGGGGTTTCACTTAAAAGGACTATGAAATTGAAACAAAACACAGCAAAACGACTTCACACAGGACATGAATAGCAGTCTCCTGGGTTGAAGTCGGATTGATGGATTTTGAACCAGACCTCTGTCCTTTGATACATCAAGTTCAAATGTAATTCAAACAAAACCCGTTTCCCTCTAAATGTAATTCACAAAGCAGTTTTATTGTGTGAGAATGCAACGTTAAGGCTCGTATTCAGCTTGTTCCTGAAATGGCTAAACAATCTAAATGATTGCATTGAACTGAATCTAATTATTTATGAAAGAAATGAATCCCTCACTCTTAGTTAATAAGTTCTCACTAACACAGGTCTACAAAACACAGTCAACTGTTGTTGAAATGTACGCATTCACACACAAAATGACTGCATGTAGTCCTGATGATGCCTACGTACACGAATCCACACAGACATGCACGGAGCTCATGCTTATGTAAATTCAAAAGCATCCACATGAGAACAAAGCCATGGCACGGGTATAAACAAGAGGGCATACATAAACATCACATGTCCATGCATTATGCAGACACATGAACACATCCACGTCCACCCAGACACACACATGCACCCCATTTACCTCGTTCACAGAGGTAAGACCACGCACCATTTCACCCCCTCGCACGCTCCCTCTCTCTCTCTAGTCCCCAAATCCATGGCATATGACCTTCTGTGGGACAGATAAAGAATGTGCTTATCAGTCATGCAAATGAGGCTGAATTCATTTTCCACAACAGATGGCCCCATAGATAATGATGATGGAGGAGAGAAAATTAAATGTCTCTCGCTCGGTGACCATGGCAACCGCGCCTCTGCGGCATAATATCAATAATAAGTGCGCCGCATAATAAGGTTGTCAGTCCTGTGAATCAAAACCTCCCATGATGGGATAGGGCAAGGGGGGTGGGGTGGGGGGTGGGGGGGGGGGGGGGGTCTCAGAAAGTTTGGTTGACTCTGTTGGACACCGTGGGAGGTCTACTGACGAACTGGAGCTTTAACAGAGCAACTTGTAATATTTCAACAACTTTCTAATAAATCAGTCTTCATATGGGTTTAAAAGCATTTACACACCATTAATAAGAACAACTTCTGGGTTGTGAAAAACCCATAAAAACCCAAATATCTACCTCAAAAATGGCAAATGCTGGGTTTAGTTCTACAGTGGGTTGAACCAAAGTAGAATGGACATTGACTATCATGTGACTAGTTTGAAACAAAATGGCGCTCACCACTGTACATTGACTACATTGACCGTATGAGTTAGTTTGCTACAACAGTCACAGTTCTTTGCAAAGGCAACGCAACACACCCTCCTGCTATGTTGATCGATATGGGAATGTCTGTTCTACTCTCATTCTATTTCTATGGGTTGACCACTCTAACTACCTGCTCAACCAATGACTTCTGGCCCTGCAAGTCAAACTACCTCATGCCACGCCCTCTTCACGGTAACCCCATCACCTCAACATAACCATGACCGTACCTGAAGGGGACATGGGGCAAAGTGGATGTAGCATGAGTGTAGCGCGAGGTGCTACAGGCCTATCGAACTACATGGCCGTATGGTGGGAGTAAAGGAGTAAAGAGCAATAACATCCATGTAGGGAGGAAGTCAAGGTTAATGGATGGGTCAAATAAACACAGGACTTTCACCCAATAGACTATCGTTAGTGTCCCGTGTGAAAAGTCAACATTGACCTTTTTAAGTTACTTAACTTAGGCTGGATTTAACATAGCCTACTTAAGTGATTATGCTCCTTCTCTGGTGTATACTTGTACACTTACTTGCAGTGTCTTCCAGCTCATGTTCCCAAACCAGCAGAGATAAAACAAATCCCCCCAGAGTGTTCTACTCCAGGGTCTCGTCATAACAGCGAGGTTGTCAGACACCCAACTTATCACCTGATCGTTGAGCTTCATATTTAGCTTAGATGTGAGAATGGTACTTGATCTTCTCCTCTAAATCTCAGCAAAGAAGCAAAGAAGTATAATTACCAACATGTCAAACCTATGTAGACATGGCCTATTTGAAAGTGAGAAACCCCAACAACTTGGGGTGGAAATTATGATTCACTGTGCTGATTTATATTGCTCAGTTCAGTTCAAGGAATCACAGTTACTGACAATGTAGTGACCATTCTTTTCAGGATGTACTTCAATAAGTATTAAATCATCACTGTTTATAAGTCTGTGATATTATGAAAAGTTGCTGGTAAACAGATTTTGGTTCAGTTCATACTAAAGGAAGACAAACCCCAGGTAATGGATTTTTCACAATCTTGCAACGCACCAGAGTATATTATGCATTTATTTATGACTCATAACAAAAGGCCTTGAACACTTCTTTTCTCAGGCAGCATCTTACTATGGGTGAACACAAAAGATACGCTGAGTTAGAAGAGTTTAAGAGTTGCCAGTGCACCAATAAGAGCAATATATGAATCTCATGACAGTTTGTCAATGTTTCCAGAGGACAAAATCCAATCAAAACCACACCCACAGGTGTTTCTGACTCTTTAACCTTTAATGAATAATACAAACTTAAAAATGAAAAGCTGATTTAGTCATAAATCTAGAATGTTACAGTGGGATTAAAAAAAACGCCATGTTTGATGGTAACTTTGTTGTTTTCTAAAGAATGATTTATTATCATTCTTTAGAAATATATTTTATATACATATTATTATATAATTGTGTTCAGGTAAAAGTTAAGAAGTGGCAGCAATGTTTGGTTGTTGTTGAATTCTGGGATATTAGGATGAAATGACCCTCCATGTATCAACTAAAACTAAACTATTGTTTTTCGGATTACACCTTGAGGGTAAAATTATTCTCATCGTCATAGAGAAGTTTAATAGCAATGACAGCCTTTAATGCAGAGCAGATGAGATCTATGCACCACTTTTTAATTAAAAAGAATGGTTTGACACATGCAATCCCCTTATTTTACATTAAACCTATGGAATTTCTACAGCTACAGCTTACACATACATTCAATCTAATGGACAAAAGATAGCGGCCCATTAGGCAGCACAAGAAGTCCGGAGTAATTGTTCAATCTGGAAATTTGAGGCAATTTCAGGGGAAAACAGAAAATGATACTGCAGCGGAGCTCCAATCCTTTTTGCACCACAGTTTGTCTAATTGCAGAGCTGATTTATTTGCTCCATTATTAAATCTCAAGCCCCAGTCACACTGGTCCTGATGAAAATGGCGATTATTGCCCAAGTTCAGGCCAGGCTGGGGAATTGGACTTTCATTGCCCAGAATAAGAGAGGAATTGTTGAGAAGATGCAGGGAGACGGAGAGATGTGAAGAAGCAGGGTGGTGCGATTTCTCCGTGAGCCGACCTTGGGGAGTGTTTTCAACATCATCTCTCTCTTTATTGACCAGTTGCTCAATCACGTATGGTTGAGTACTCGTTCTCTCCCCTCGCTTCAGCAAACACCTGCTCAAAGCACAGATACCATACGGTCCTGCCTGGACTGCACTGGGCTGTGCCTTTGTTTTCTCTTTAGTGCTCAAACACACGCTAGGCAGTGACCCGTCCCCTCTCCAGTCGCCGCAGGATTGCAGTAACTGGATCTCTCTAAGCTGCTTCTTTATATATGTACATAAAAACGTCCAACCAATATATTAAGTATCTATGAAGTAGTAGATCAACGCCTGCCTTCGCAGTTTTTTTGCACTGTTGTCACACTGCAGCCTGAACTCTGTGTATGATAGATTTTGGACCTTTATTCCGTAACAAAAAGCCTCCAGCTCTTTGAAGGATAAAGGAAGTGGAGATCCGCTTACCCTAAAGGGTAAAATATGTTTAGATCTGCTGGCTGTGGAGGCCGTTGTAGGAGTTTTTCTGCATTGTTTTGATCATAAAACCAGCAGGTGTAATGCTGTGTTCACACCAACAGCGAAGCAATTTATTGGTCTAGATGACGTTATTTTAAGTGGTGATGGAGCAGCTGCAATGTTAGCATAGCCTAGCTACGCTCATCGACATGGGAGTAGAGAAGTGTGAGGGTTGAATTAAGAGCAGCGGACCTTGAAACGATCACCACCCACGGCCGATCACCCAGCCAGACCAATTTCTGCTGAAAGAGAAGTCGACTGCCCCAGGAAGAAATGGAGGACTGAGATAGAAGCCATGCTAACCCAGTTAGGACCCAAGGCTACTCCACTACCCAGCATGCTCCTGGCTGTCTGATGTCCGGAAAAATAAGATGGATGAAATAAGACTTCAGGCTAACCCAGAATGCAGAATAGCCGTAGTGCAGCTGTCGTTCTTCCCAGATACCTCAGAAATGAATCCAGCAGGTTGCTTGGTCTTTCGTTCTGTCCCTTTCTAATGTTTTTTCTGGACGTTGTAGCTGATTCTCATCACAGGTCTATTGGCATTTCAGCACTGAAGTCTTGGGATTGTGAGTCCCTATCAACTCTACTTTCAGACATCATTTCCAATCTGTCCTGATTCTGCTCTGACAGCTGTATCCTTTCTCACATACAGCTGTAAAAGATCGGGGTCCACGTTTTGCTGTTTGCTTTTTATATGTTAAAAGTGGTTGCCAGTGATGGCAACCAAAGGCCAAGAATTGGTTGCCAATATCTTAAAATGGTTACCTATGGTGACCTCTGTTTAGTAGGGGCAGGGTTAGGGGGATTGCCCCTTCGGTCCACTAGCTTCTAGTTTTTTCTGGGCTGGTCATGTGTAAAGTCAGCAGGTTTGGATGTAGGCAATAATAAACAACGCAGTTTTTCAGGTTCATGATGAACAGTTATGGAAGGTTTTTATCACAGTGTTGGCCAGTCTGTCTGCTTGAGTGACGAACCCATTTGATTGCTTTAAAAATGCTTGAAGTGAGATAAATCAAGTGAAAAGTGTATCTTATTAGACAAAACAGATGTTGACAAATTGCATAATTTGCTGATTTGCATACTTCGCAAACCCCACCCCTACTGTTGAGCCTTGAATATGCTGAGCACATACCTTGACATTTACCTTTGAATATACGCAGTAGAATTTATGTACATGTACTTTGGAATGCCAGTTTCATCATGTCATCAATATAGCTTTAACAAGGTGTCTGGATCCGCCTCTGCTTTACTTCAGCCAGCTCAGTCAAACAAGACGTTCCATCCTGGTACACTCACAGTATTTGCAGGTAGTAAAGCTCATACTTGTGTGAAATGATTCCGGTAACTGCCACGGTGGCCAAGTGCCTGTTAAGACTGCAAGTGTGTGGAGCATTATCAGAGCTTACCAGGACACACTTGATTAATGAGGCCTCACAAATACCAATACAAGGCTCAGGTGAGCCTATATGCTTTGTTGGTTGCTTTTTTATTTCCAAATGCCATACTGCATTACAGTTATCAGATGGAAGTGACAAAACAAATACACATTCAGGAGCTGGGAGGAGGAATACATTTAATAAAATAATTAAATTGTCTCCACCAATTTTTCTTCGGCGAGCGACTGTGGCTCAGGTGGTAGAGCGGGCTGGCCAATGTTCGGAGGCTCAGCGGTTTGATCCCGCCCTTGTCACTATGCCATGGTCTTTGTGTCCTTGAGCAAGACACTTCACCCAGCTTACCTTGTGTGAATGTGTGTGACTGCTGTATGTTTGAGGTGGTGGTCGGAGGGGCCGTAGGCGCTGAATGGCAGCCACGCCTCCGTCAGTCTGCCTCAGGGCAGCTGTGGCTACTATGGTAGTTTACTACCGCCGGTATGACTGTGTGAATGAATGGAACAAATCCAACAAATCCTATCCATAATTATTATTATTATTATAATTATTATTATCATCAAGAAGAATAGATTTTTCATGTTATCTTAGCCTTTCAACCCTCGTAGATCACATCCCCAGTCATATTTTGCACCTATTTGACAATACATGGCGGAAATAAAATACCCATTTTTTTATGAATTAATTTACATTTTTATATCAAAATCTGATATTCTTTTTCTTCCTGGAAAACAAAATATGACAAATGTTTACATCAGCTAGAACAAACCAATTTTAAACAAATTATATGACACCGTTCCATCAATCAATTTGCAACTTTTTTTAGTTTTATTATGGTGAATAATACACGAATATGTCACATGTTAGGTGAGGGTATTTGTACGGTGCTTCAGCAAGAGGGCAACCTTCGGTTCTGAAAAGTGAAGCCTAAGCCTAAAGTGCCGTCTATGAGGAAATTACCTGACTTCTCACTTGATTCTTTATCTCAGTAAACATTGTAAACATGAGTTTATGGTCCCAGTCGCTTCAATACAACATGATGTTCATTTAGTAAAATATGTTCCATTTAGAGTCAAATAGACCATAAATCAGAGGATACTTTACGGTGTGGCTACGTTGTTATTGACAGGCCACTACCACGGTGTTACCCTGTCTGGGTGTTGTCCATGTTTTTGTCTTAGACCCTTTTAACCTTTCACAGTGTTTTCAGTTCATGACATATTAATAGCAAAAGTACATCCACCTAAAAATGTCTTATTCAGCTTTCGGTTGTTTATCCCCCTTTTTCATGTCACTTCTGGTTGCAAAACAACCAATACAGTGATGGACAAAGTGCCAGACTTTTAGGTTTTAAAAAAAATGACATCTGAAAGTACGTCCACTTCCTATATATAGTCTATATGTGTGTGTCTACAGCCACTAGCAGCTCTATGCGGTTGTTCATAGGCACAGTAGTGCTTTGTGCTAATATCAGCAGAGCACCATGCTCACAATGACGATGTTAAATCAGCTTGATTGACGTTTGGTCTCAACATCTCTCGAGAAAAATATCTGGCACTTAAGCTGCTGAATGCTCCACTGTGCTTCACAGCTAGTCGCTAACTTTCTGCGCTGTTTAGTCCCGGGCAGGCAGTGCACAGGTTTATGAGAGCTTTCTTTCCAAAAACAGCCACCTGCTGCTGCTGAAAATGACACTGATGTGAGTCATACTGTGAGACTGAAAAAGAAGTAAAGTCGAGTAGAAGTCAGGTGGAAATTCTCAGTGTGTTCATCACTCCCAGCCACACCTAGTCATTTTTTTCCATTGTCGTCTCATCTTTTTGATGAGCACATTTCACACTTCAACTTGCTGGTATGAAGTTTGTCATTGTCACCAGTTAATTAGCACTAAACATTAAAGGCTCACTATACGACATTCAGAGCCTTAATATAGAAGCAACCTATTGTCTTTATTAAAATATAGTGGAGTAATGACTGCCTGAGCAGAGGATGATGTCACTGTTCCACTATGTGTGTGTAGTAATCAGAGCTTCTCTGTGGCTGCCTATTGTCACAGAAGTGTTGCACCGACCCTCTGGTTCCCCCTGTAGGTAAACACTGTTGGCTCTCACACAAAGGGTGGGCAGGATGCAATGTCTCCATGACTCATCTGTTCGACATAATAAGCTGTGTAATTTACTAGTTAATGATAAAGTTAGCAAAGCACTAACGTAGAGTATTGTGACCTGCTTTCACTGAATCAGCTGTACTGACCCACATATTCATATATATTTTGTGGTATTAATGCTGGTGGCTCTCTGGATAGGGTGTTTGAGTATAAAAAAACTAAGATGGAGAAATCAATAAACACGCAGCCTTATAATATTATTAAGTATGCTGATACAACCACAGCGTTGTGCAGCAACGTGATGAGGCTAATAAGCTGCATAACCTGAGAACAAACATGTTAAATCATCATTTATGACCATCTGTAATATGAAGCTATGATATGTGATTCATGAAACAGTCTAGTGAGTCTCCACCACATTAGTTCATTTAGCTGTAATTGTCAGCTGTGTGTCTCTGCTAGGATCTGTCAGGGTTTCACCGATGACGTAAAGTTAGCAAGTGTATGGTCGAGAGAGAGAGAGAGAGAGAGAGAGAGAGAGAGAGAGAGAGAGAGAGAGAGAGAGAGAGAGAGAGAGAGAGAGAGAGAGAGAGAGAAGGACAGAGAGAGAGGGAGTGTGTGACTGCATTACAGCTGTGAATGAAGAAGTGTAGAGTGGAAAAGAAAAACCTGGATAAACTCTGAATTTCGAATGTAATACCTGAAAGTACAGCTGACTCTACAGTGGCCCTGAAGGGCAAACGGCATCAACATTAACAAAAACACAACCACAAAAGAAAAACACAACAACATTAACAAAAACACAACCACAAAAAGAAAAACACAACAACATTAACAAAAACACAACCACAAAAAGAAAAACACAACAACATTAACAAAAACACAACCACAAAAAGAAAAACACAACATTAACAAAAACACAACCACAAAAAGAAAAACACAACTTTAACAAAAACACAACGCCATTAACAAAAACAACATTAACAAAAACACAACGACAAAAAGAAATACAGAAATGCATCTTTTTGTTGTTGTGTTTTTCTTATTGGGGTTGTGTTGTTCTTTTTGTCGTTGTCATTTGCCCTTCAGGGCCACCGTATGCCTTTGATGGGAATGTCACTAGATGTACAGGTATTTGTTTTTTAAACAATAGAAGTGAAATTGAAATTTTAAGTGAAAGCACTTGATGAAACGTCAAAGGATTGCCAGAGTTGTGATGATTCATCCCGTGGCTGACATGTCTGTAACAAATGTCATGCCACTTCATCCAACAAGACATTTTACTCTGAACCAAAAGATGTCAATGCACTGGTGACTCTGGACGGAAATGTAGTGAATCATCAAAGTCAAAGGTATATCTGGAAACAAAACATTTCTGACCCATTTTCTAGACCAAAGTAGTGGATTTAGTGGATGGTCCTGGTACAGGGTTCATGCCCTTATATGGCCCTGTCCAGCTCTCCTCGAGTAACCACTGGCCTCCTGGTATCTCCTCAGATGTGCCATCCTGGTGGAGCTAGATTACCTGAGAAACCAGATTGGGCTCACAATACAAGTAGTGACAAGGACACTAGCAGAACACAAAACTCAGTCAGGAAGGAGGAGAGAGCAACTGTCTGTGGCAACCACATCAAAACCATCCCCTTTTTTGGGATTTGTCATGCGCCTGTTCTCACTTTCTTTTGGACCAAAGCAGCTGAATCTGATTCCCAATCACTTGTGCTTTCTAACTGGACTGATTGATATCCCTGAATATCCCTCTGGCCTTGGGCTCGCCTTTCTTGCCACCCTTTCAGAGTCATCGTTGTGTCTCCATTCATGGGACCTTTAGGAGGACTCAAGAATAATAAGAACATCAAGAGGAAGCTTTATTTTCACCCTACGATGCACTTAGCTCTGTATTATGGCCTCCAGTCATGGCATCTACTCTGACTGTAGAGATGTGTGGCTCTGGTAATCATAGACAACAAACTTCTAAGCTAATGATTCACTGTAGTTGCTGCCATTACACACCCACCTTGAAATTTAATAGACACGGAGGACTTGGGGCTTCTCCAAATATAAACCCATCTGGATGGAGGGGAAAAAGTGGATGACTCATCAGATGATTTTCCATCGCTCAGTGCTGCAAGTCTTGTGTTCCTTCAACCAGTTATGTGTCTGTGCAATGGAATCAAATACAAGGGATTTCTGCATGAGATAGACTGTGATATTCAATCCTTTTCTCATAGTTAAGAAATCCCATAAAAAGACCCAAACCAAAAACATTTTGATTCTACTAACAAACCTGTCTGTGGGCCTAAAGATCTAATTCCTCTGTGGCATAAATTCCCCAAACGACAGAATTAGTGAGCCACACCGTTGCACTGGAGGACATGGTCTTTAATATCCAATCAGGAGAGACTTATCTTAAAGTGAAGCATAGTTGGCCTCACATGCTATGAGCTGTACAGGAATAAACAAGCTGTTTCACTGTTAGTATTTATACTTGAGACGTCATGCGCAGTAATTAGTATACGATCCACGTAATTGTGAGCCAGGGCATTCTGCCATGTAACGTATAGGAAGTGGTTGTAGTAACCATCAAGTCACCCATTGGTTTCTGGACAACATTTATGAAGCCCCGAGTTCGGCATTTTGGCAGTCGCCATCTTCAAATTTAAACCCAGGTTAAACCCAGAGCTGCTGCCAGCAAGGTAACGTTGGCTAAAGTTTCGACAGATGCTAACTGGGCCCATCTCTGCAGGGTGTGCTTGCTAGCTGATTCTTGTCTCATTTGTGGTCTGATGAACAGTAAATGAATCAAAATCAGTGCCCCATATCACTATTTCCCAAGCAACTATAGCTGTCATAGGGACCATAAATTAAAATGTGTGAACACAAAAGTTTTTTTGTTTTTTCACCCGCCCATCTTTTGTTTCTCCCTTAGGGGCTCTGAAATTTACTGTGACACGTCGGCAGTTTTTGTAAGAAGTCTTGGAAGTCTGAAAACATGCTATTTGCCCATTTGTCCTATTTGGGTGTCTGTTTATTGCCTCAGATTGCCTCCCTCTCTCCTCTAGCCTCATCATGCACTCTCGCCCCCTCTTCTCCTCTGTGTCTGCCAGCCAGACGCTCTCAATATAGCTCAGCTCATAAACACAGAGACAGAGAGAGAGAAAGGAAGAGGCAGCGGGAGAGTGAGAGAAAGGCTCCTGTGACAGTAATAAAAATGAGTGAGGGGCAGGGGAGAGATGGAGATTGGGGTGAATGAGTGGGAGGAGAGAGGGAGGGAGGAGAGGACACACTCATGTAGAGCAGCCTGTGTACTTGTGCTTGTGTGATAGAGAGAGCAATGCAGAGTGAGAGATGAATCAAGCAAAGCAGGGAGATAAGGCAATGAGCAAGACAGTGGGAGAGAGAAAAGAAAGATGAGAGAGGGGGGGAGCAAAAAAAAAATGACGCAAGACAGCAGGAGAGAGGAGGCTGAGAAAATGAGAGACGGAGACTGGTTTGAAGTCGTGGAAGGGGGAAGGAGGAGAGGGTTGGGGGTGAGGGAGCTTTGGAGAGGTAATGGAGTGATAGAAAGGAGAGCAAGACACAAGAAGATATCAGGGCTTCTCAATGACGTAGCTTTGAAGGCCAGGCTGTCCTACTTTAACCACTCTTATGAATAATTAATCTTATGGCTGGGGGGACCACACACACACATACACACACACACACACACACACACACAAATGCACACATTTTGGTTTGTACTCACCTCTCCAACATTACCTGATTTGTTTGGCAGGCTTCTATGGGGTCAGTTCAGTCTCATTAATAATTAATGCACAGAGAAGGATTCACAAATGTATTTTTTTGTAATTTATATATAAATGAATATGTTCTCACAAATACATTTCAATACACACACAAATGGATATCGGTATGTAAATAAATCCATAAACAAAAATAAGTTCATCCACACACAAATGTGTCTTGTTTTAAATAAATGTAATATAAATCCATAAATATATGAAATGCAATTTTCATCAAAAATGTATTTGGATGTTGTTACATTTATATACAACTTGAGTTTACAAGACACTTTTCATTTGTGAACTTGCTTGCATTTGTGCGTGAACTGTGTGTGGGTTTTTGAGACTCTCCTGACGTGGCTGGATTCATGAATGCATCATTTTCAACAAGGAACTCTCTGAAGCCAATCAGATGCCTCCCTCATTTTCAGCCAATCACATGACTGCATTCCCACGAGGGGTACCTCACCATGGCCAGAGCCCAGCTTTTTCTCTGCGCATTTTGTGTTGCTTTTCGGTAAAAGAACAAAAAGAAAGTGATATCCGGACTTGCCTGGTGGTCAGCCTCAACATGGCGTCTGGTCATGGCAATCCCGATTCAAGTGTAAGTGAAAAATGTCTAGGCGTGCATGCATGTAGAAAGCAATTAACCTATTAGTTATTATGGCAAATTACCAATAAGGTTATGTTATCTGATGTTAGTAGGATCATATTATGCTAGCTAAGTTGATTTATGATCCGTTGTCTAAAAGCATTATATGGCTAACTAGTTAGCTAATGTAAATGCGCATGTTCTGGCCATGGTGAGGTACCCCTCGTGGGAATGCAGTCATGTGATTGGGATCTTTCCTTGCACACAAAATCTCATGAACCCACACTGACAGACGTGCCCGTCCACTTCCCCTAGCTTTAGCCTTCCCTTCGAACCAAGTACTCTGCCTCTACCAACATTTATATTTCCAGTTTTTATTTGACAGTTGGTGGCCGTAACACTCCAGGAAATAGGGAAAAAAAGGCTCAGAAGACCTTTAATGCAGTTCAAGCTGAAGGGCTAGTGGAATGTTTTAGTACATAGTAAAAACTGCATTAATTGACTTTTCTACCCAAACATCTTGGAGCCTTAATCTGAAGTTGTGTGTGGCCCAATATTTACCCTGCTTTTAGCTTCTTTTTTTTTTGGTCTCCACAAACCCTGAGGGAAATAATCTGGCTCTTTAGCTGTTCAATGTTACTGCTAAGGTTATGTTCACTAGCTAACTCTGAACTCTGTCAGTCATCAGTTTGGTTCGGTACCTTGTAAACAGCTGCCTGCTGATGCTGTAAACCAGATTAGTGAGAGCAAAGAGAGTGATCCAGCAAGGTAAAATAAAACCCAAACAATGAGCTGAAGGATGCTAAATTGCTCTGAAGAGCTGAGGTGTATGGGTAATATGTCACTGTGGGTTAATGGGACATTTAATGAGGTAAATTGATCCATGAGAAATAAAAGTTTTGCTTTAAACTGTTGGGTAATGCACTCTTGAGTCTGTTCCTGTGTATGTCATGTTTTTGTGTGTCTTTATTTAGCCAATGGCCCCCAACTTTCCCATTAACCTTCAGCACATGTAAGACAGGAGGGTGTGAATGGCTGAGAGAGTGAGAGTAGGATGGAGAGAGTGAGTGAGGAACACAACGTTGTAATTACCGGCTACATGCTGGCTGCAATCATAGCCTCTCTCCTCCTCACTTGTGTTTGCTCCCTTGCTCCCCCCTCCATCCACCTCATCTCCTGCATACCTCCGACATCTCCTCCATTCTTCCTCCCTCTGTCGCTGTCGCAGGGGGTCCGAACTATTGAGCTAGATATACACTGTAGCTATCGGCCATCTACTTACTCTTTCGCCCAGAAAATTGCAGACAAAGAGGGCATCAGAAATGGAGATAATTACAGCCATCACTGTCCCAGTGTATGTAGATGATGCCTCAGTCCTATGCAGGCCTTAGCAACCTGTAGGTGTACAGTATATAGTGTTCCTCTTATAATGTTAGCTGTGCTCAAAAGGCATTTTACGTGTATGTTGGAGCAGGAATGGCATACTGCAATAGTTTCTGGAAGGGCTGCAAAGGACATACTGAATAATTTTGCGTACATGTGTACATGTGGGATATCCATCAAATGTGTGTGGCACGGTTTGTTTTCTTATAATTATACACATTAACATGCAATACACTTTCTAGTAACAAGTACAGTACTTGCTTTCTTGCCTTGTATAAGACTTTGGTTGAAGACTTTTCAATGTATTATATATTGTTAGACTCTGATGAAAGGCAGGAGGAAGTGTTTCAGGTTGGAAGAATGTAAAAATGCCCAGATACCGATACCAGTATCGGGTCTGACACTCTGCACATGCATGTACTCTTAAAACTACTCCCATATCACTGCACCTGATACCACTAACACAACAAGACATTAACCTCTCATCAGCTGAGGCTGATCAGCCGCCAAGCTGCAACAATAACCCGATGAACAAGCATGTGAAATACATAATTTATCAGTAGCTGCAGTATGTGAGCTAAACAGTCATTTAGCTGCAGTGTGGGTACAGTTTATTTGTCGGTCAATAAATGCTCCAACTCCTCCAGACCTAAGAGCAAAGTTCCTTTGTCTTGTTGTCAGCCAGATGATAATTAAAGTGAAGAGGCGTTAGCCCCAAAGTTAGCAACATCTCGGCTGCTCCGGTTCAGGAACACGTCAGGTGACCTTTAAGGTGGACCAGAGCTCTTCTCCTTTAAGTGACAACCTGCTCCTATTCTAAACTGACAGCATGGTTAAAAGGTTATTATTCACAGTAGCTCTGCAGACCCCCTAGGGGTCCTGGACCCCCTGTTGAAGATCTCTGATCATCCATCCATTGTCTACCGCTTATCCTGTATTCAGGGTCGCGGGGGGGCTGGAGCCGATCGCAAAGGCAAGGTGCACCCTGGACAGGTCGCCAGTCTATCACAGGGCTGACATGTAGAGACAGACAACCATTCACGCTCACATTCACACCTACGGGACATTTAGAGTCACCAATCAACCTATCCCCATCCTGCATGTCTTTGGAAGCTGGAGAACCTGGAGAGAACCCACGCGTACATGGGGAGAACATGCAAACTCCACACAGAAGGAACCCGAACCTGACCTGGGAATCGAACCTGGTACCCTCTTGCTGTGAGGCGACAGTGCTACCCACTATACCACCGTGCAGCCCAAGATCTCTGATCTCAAGCTTATATTTAATACTGAAAAGCCAAACTAATGGATGCTTATTCCAACCAATATGTCAGGGAGGAAGTAAGAACATTATTTACAGCATTCTTTACAGGGGTGGGGACATTCAGAGGGTGTAGCCGTTGATTGCTTGGCCACCGGTAGTGCAGCTCGCAGCATTGTTGGAAACCACTTGACACTCGTTGACTTCGGTGAAGAAGAGTTGGCCTTGGGAATCAACATAAGGAAACAGACAAATAAGATCATTCAGGAGATCCCTGAAATCAAAGAAGGGACATTTCTTTTGACTTTTGCAGTGGTTGCCCAGTCCTTTAAAAAGGAATATATCCTATCCAGTAGGTAGTACGCAGGGACTGGTGACCCAGGGTGTCAACTTTTAGATCCCAGGCAGTTCAAAGAATGCCATGCTGTGCAGACATCTGCTTATGGGATTATGTACTGGCTCTTCTGGTAGCTTGAAGTAGAGATATCAGTTGAGCTTTTATCATGATCTTGGACATCTATACCTCTGTACTGACAGCCTGGTGTTTGCTCTGGTCTAGATAAGTCGGGGGTACACAGTCCCTACTCTGTTGGTCCATCCTGGATCCACTGCCTATCTTCAACTATTCAGGAGGGGACGAGCCTCCTGCCCCTTCCTTGCTGTTGCGAGCAGAAACAGAAGGCTGGCAGGGAGGAGGGAGGGATGCTGCTGCTTTCCGCTGCAGAGTTGGGAGAAAGTGAAGGGCAAGTTTTCCTCTCTGCAGCTGCAGTGGAGGTTAGAAACATGCGGTCTCTGTGTGATGTCGGACAGATTCAGCGGCATGGATTTCTTAGAGGACAGATCAGGGGATCTACAGCGCAGCATGCTGCACGGGGCCCTTGCAACAAACTGTGATTCACCTGAGACTGTTAATGACTTTATTTGATATAAACATACGTGCTGACGGTTCCTGCTCTGGTGGCTATGCTCCATTCTTTTCAGTTTTTCAGGGTTTTTCAAGTTTGAGCCCACATCAAACACACAACAAATGTACCTTATTGCAGACCATCCAAAGCACATGTTTTAAACAGCTACTGGTTGCCATTTAATTATCGTGTAGTTATCCAACTTGGACTTGCACATATCAAAGACAATCTTTCATTTTTTGGCTGTTCAAGCCACTGTTAAACATGTGGAAATGCAGCTGTGTGCTGGGACTATATTGAGAACTGTTCAAGAACAATCAGAGATTTCAAAGCTGGAAATAATTGCAAGAAATTAGTCACATTTTGCCTTTGGTGACTCATTTTCAGGGGAACAACTCATTTTTTTCTGTTTGACTGTGAGTTTGATGGGAGGATTTATTTCAATTTACTCTCTGTCTCCAGTTATTCACTAGCTGGCTGCTGATAAGCCTCCACCCCAAAGATACCTGGCTTTGTTCACAGTTGGAGAGTGTGTGAACCCTGCAGCTTCACTTTGAGGGTGGGAATGCTGTTGATGGTCAGTTAAAACCTCCAACACAAAGGGCTGACTCATTAAACCACAATGTCTTCTTTACTCTTTCTACACTGATGAAATCCGTTGTTTAGTCAAAGACAATCATGTCAAGGTATGGACCATTTATGGCAAATATTTATAGTTAGATTTGTAAAAGGTCTTTAATGGTTTCATTAAACATTAACACAGAGCTGTCGCAGCACAGTTGGTATCAGCGTATCAGCTAAAGAAAACAATTTAAATGTGTAGAAAACAGAAGGCAGGGGAAAAAAATAGTAGAGATTCACAGATTATAATTTTCTTTGTCCATTCCAATTTTTTAAAGTCTGACCTACCAATTCAGAATTTTGCCAATTCTAGTTTTCTTACTAAGTACCATAGACTGTAAAAAGTAGACGTAGTCATTGTGACGTCACCCATTGGTTTATGGACAATGGTTTTGAAGACTTCAGTTCTGCATTTTGGCTGTCATAATCTTGGAATGTTTGGTTCGTTGGGTGGATCTGATGAACACAAGACTCGATAAAGCATTCCATGCTTTGTGGTCTATTTCCTCTAAATGGGACCATAATTTACTAAATGGACATCAGGCTTGATTGAAGAAGACTTTAATACAATGGCTATGAGGTTCTTATTCAAAGAAAGTATTAAAAAAAAGTATTGTTGAGATATCGGTATCGAATACAAGGTATCTATCATTGTGTCTGTCTGTGCTGCTCTGTGCCGCCTTCATACTGCAGCACACAGTAAGTGTGACCGGCAAAAAACATCAGAAATATCAGATTGATCACTGCTCATGGCTGATCAGCTGATCGATCAGTACATCTCAAGAAAACAGTATTGTCAGCGTTACAAAATGTGGGACTTAGTAATGCTAATGTACCTTGTTATGTCTGCTGATTTGAGAATGGTAAAATAACATTATTCTAAATTGAATGGACAGAATCGAGAAGCTCTGCTGTGTAGATGGGAGAGAGGTTGCAGGAGGGTCTGTTATAGGGTCTTTGTTATACTGCTGTGTAATCATGTGTGTGTGTTGATATGCTGTTTCTGTAAGGTCTGCAGAGTCTGCCTGCTGGGGTTTCTCAGGGGGAGCTCCTCATCTGTAACTGCTGGATGGGCCTGCAGTGTGTGTGTGTGTGTGTGTGTGTGTGTGTGTGTGTGTGTGTGTGTGTGTGTGTGTGTGTGTGTGTGTGTGTGTGTGTGTGTGTGTGTGTGTTGGGGGGGTCCCCCCTCTCAAGGCATCAAATACAGCAGCTTGGTCAGTGGCCCATTAAGCCACTCTACATGGCCAGCGTTACAGCAGGAGTAAAGGAGGAAGTCCATGTTAGTGAAGTCATTCACTACTCTTTACTTACTATCCAGGGATTTCTGTGTAGAGGACTATAGAGGATTATGTAGAGGACTATGTAGAGGACTATAGAGGACTATGTAGAGGACTATAGAGGACTATGTAGAGGACTATGTAGAGGACTGTAGAGGACTATGTAGAGGACTATAGAGGACTATGTAGAGGACTGTAGAGGACTATGTAGAGGACTATAGAGGACTATGTAGAGGACTATGTAGAGGACTAAAGAGGACTATAGAGGACTATGTAGAGGACTATAGAGGACTATGAAGAGGACTATGTAGAGGACTATAGAGGACTATGTAGAGGACTATAGAGGACTATGAAGAGGAATATGTAGAGGTATATAGAGGACTATAGAGGACTATGTAGAGGTCTATAGAGGACTATGTAGAGGACTAAAGAGGACTATAGAGGACTGTGTAGAGGACTATAGAGGACTATGTAGAGGACTATGTAGAGGTATATAGAGGACTATGTAGAGGAATATGTAGAGGTCTATAGAGGACTATGTAGAGGACTATGTAGAGGACTGTAGAGGACTATGTAGAGGACTATAGAGGACTATGTAGAGGACTATAGAGGACTAGGTAGATGACTATGTAGAGGACTATGTAGAGGTATATAGAGGACTATGTAGAGGACTATGTAGAGGAATATGTAGAGGTCTATAGAGGACTACGTAGAGGACTATGTAGAGGACTATGTAGAGGTCTATAGAGGACTATGTAGAGGTCTATTGAGGACTATGTAGAGGACTATGTAGAGGAATATGTAGAGGTATATAGAGGACTATAGAGGACTATGTAGAGGACTATGTAGAGGTCTATAGAGGACTATGTAGAGGACTATGTAGAGGACTATAGAGGACTATGTAGAGGACTATGTAGAGGACTGTAGAGGACTATGTAGAGGACTATAGAGGACTATGTAGAGGACTATGTAGAGGACTATAGAGGACTATAGAGGACTATGTAGAGGACTATAGAGGACTATGAAGAGGACTATGTAGAGGACTATAGAGGACTATGTAGAGGACTATAGAGGACTATGAAGAGGAATATGTAGAGGTATATAGAGGACTATAGAGGACTATGTAGAGGTCTATAGAGGACTATGTAGAGGACTAAAGAGGACTATAGAGGACTGTGTAGAGGACTATAGAGGACTATGTAGAGGACTATGTAGAGGTATATAGAGGACTATGTAGAGGAATATGTAGAGGTCTATAGAGGACTATGTAGAGGACTAAAGAGGACTATAGAGGACTGTGTAGAGGACTATAGAGGACTATGTAGAGGACTATGTAGAGGTATATAGAGGACTATGTAGAGGAATATGTAGAGGTCTATAGAGGACTATGTAGAGGACTATGTAGAGGACTATGTAGAGGACTGTAGAGGACTATGTAGAGGACTATAGAGGACCATGTAGAGGACTATAGAGGACTATGTAGAGGACTATAGAGGACTAGGTAGATGACTATGTAGAGGACTATGTAGAGGTATATAGAGGACTATGTAGAGGACTATGTAGAGGAATATGTAGAGGTCTATAGAGGACTACATAGAGGACTATGTAGAGGACTATGTAGAGGTCTATAGAGGACTATGTAGAGGTCTATTGAGGACTATGTAGAGGACTATGTAGAGGAATATGTAGAGGTATATAGAGGACTATAGAGGACTATGTAGAGGACTATGTAGAGGTCTATAGAGGACTATGTAGAGGACTATGTAGAGGTCTATAGAGGACTATGTAGAAGACTAAAGAGGACTATAGAGGACTATGTAGAGGACTATAGAGGACTATGTAGAGGACTATGTAGAGGTATATAGAGGACTATGTAGAGGACTATGTAGAGGTCTATAGAGGACTATGTAGAGGACTATGTAGAGGACTATGTAGAGGTCTATAAAAGACTATGTAGAGGACTAAAGAGGACTATAGAGGACTATGTAGAGGACTATAGAGTACTATGTAGAGGACTATAGAGACTATGTAGAGGACTAAAGAGGACTATAGAGGACTATGTAGAGGACTATGTAGAGGACTATGTAGAGGTCTATAGAGGACTATGTAGAGGACTATGTAGAGGTCTAAAGAGGACTATAGAGGACTATGTAGAGGACTATAGAGGACTATGTAGAGGACTATGTAGAGGTCTATAGAGGACTATGTAGAGGACTAAAGAGGACTATAGAGGACTATGTAGAGGACTAAAGAGGACTATAGAGGACTATGTAGAGGACTATAGAGGACTATGTTCAGGACTATGGAGGACTATGTAGAGGACTATGTAGAGGACTATAGAGGACTATGTAGAGGACTATAGAGGATTATGTGGAGGACTATGTAGAGGACTATGTAGAGGACTATAGAGGACTATGTAGAGGACTATGTAGAGGACTATAGAGGACTATGTAGAGGACTATAGAGGACTATGTAGAGGACTATAGAGGACTATGTAGAGGACTATGGAGATATGTTAATGTAGATATCCTCACAAAAATTGAGTGGCATTTTAAGAGGTTTGAATTAAATATTATGATGATTATCAATATCATGAATCAGGATTTTTTTGGCCAGGATGACCATGAGATGATATCGTGCCTATTGACAATGCAGTTTCGTTGTCTGAGAAAGTAATATTAAGGGGACCGGGCTGTGATTCCAATACAGCTGCAGGCACACACACACACACACACACACACACACACACACACACACACACACACACACACACACACACACACATAAGAGAGCAGTTAATGACAGCAGCACAGGCATCAGTCAGTGGAATATGGTGTTCAAACAAATAGAGACCGGTATCTGTTTTTTTATATCTTCATACCTTCCTGTCATTTCACCAGCGTATATGACATATGACTTTTAAAAATGTTAAACACTGCACTGCTACACTCAGAGCTATAACTTTATTGATTATTTTATATTATCTCCCGACCACACACTCAACGGGTAGCAACAGTACCGACATGTCAGTCATAAGCAGCAAATAATCAGTCTGATGTACCTTCCTAACGTGTCGTTCCACCTGTAATGTGTGTTCATACATTTGTGTTTCGTGTGTGTGTGTGTGTGTGTGTGGGTCATCGCTGGGCTAGCAGACAGACAGTAAGCGTCTCTCTCCAGACATCTGACGAGGCTTCCTGTCAGGACGCGTTCACACGCAGCAGGCCATCCCATTTCAACACACTGGCACAGAACTCACACAAAACACACACCAGCGCACAAAAGGAAACCATAAATCATTGTCAGAGTTAGTGTTATTCAGCAGCTGGTTGCTTCTCAGTAAATGGCACAGCAAAGGAAAGATTGTTGTTATTTACACTTCCCTGCTTGGTCACCTTTATTATTGATTTCCAACAAGACCCAGAAGCTTAACGCTGACTTGCAGCAGATTTTGCGTTTTTCTTTCTTTCTTTTTTTTTTAACAGCACTATAGCTCCACACAATAACCATCCTCTCCCACAATTCAATAAAGTTCAGTCCAACCTGCTCCAGTGGAATAACATGTGATCACATCTGTTTTCCAAAGCACATAAGGACTACAGACATTTAGCAAACAAAAGGAAAAAGGAAAAACAGCTGTTGGTTTTACAGCTGCTAACAAGATCCTCACACAACTCTTTTCCATTTTAGTCTGCTATAAAAAGTGATTAGCTGCTGCTGAAGCTACATGAAAAATAACTCTCCTTCCTATGCACAACAATTTCATGTTTTAAAAGATAATCATGGTTAAGTAACTTAATTTTTGTTGCTTTAGCCATTATTTGGAAGATGATTCATGAATCTGTAATCTCTAATGGACGGTTTGAGAATTATTTTGCTGTTCACTTTGTGTTCTCTTCTAAAAACGTTGATTTATTTTATGATGATAATGATACTTTTTTGAGTCTTCTTCTCTCTGCTCGTTCCAGCAGACTGTCTTTTTCATTGTCTCGTCCAATCCCGTATGGAAATCTGACAGAAGAAAGAAGAATATATGGAATAAAAAGATATCTCTGACTGTACTGCATTGATTTTGGATTTTTCATACTGTACACCTTGAGGCAAATCGTGTGATGCTAAATTAATGGAGCGTTCCTATTTAAACCTCCTTTCCACCAAATAGTCACACAAAACTATGCAGGCCCTTGAGCTAACCTCAGAAAATAAATCTTTGTGCTTCTGGGAATGCTTTAAAGCAAAATGTTGTGCTGTCTCTCTACAGAGCCAGTCCTATCTATGAGCTGTCAGTCCAAATTGTTTAACAAAAACTTGAGCATTCTCTTTACTGACCATCAGAGGGCAGATTCTCTGGTTGTAATAAGAAGTCTGATTGCAAGAAAATTAAATGAATTATTATATGGTTTCAAGTCCTCTTCAATACAGTATGATATTCATTTAGTAAATGATGGTCCATTTAGAGTCACATAGATGATAAAGCAGGGTATGCATTAGGGCTAGCTTGTGATTGACTAGTTACAATGGCATTGCTACCAAGCTACCAATGCAATTAGCTACTGAGATTGATTTAACACTTAGCTGTAGTCTACCTTGAATTATGAAGCTAACTTGGTTTACAATTTCACACCAGCAGTCAGATGGATCCAGATCCAGTAAGATTGCAGCTCGGGGTGTCGTTCATTTGTGTTCATCAGATCCACCTGTCCCTCCTCTGTAGACCAAATATGGTCACTTCCTTCATTCCTTCTTCAATACAATCTTCCTGCAAGATGGCAAGGGTCAAGATCACTTGTTCCAAGTCTTCTTCAATACAGCATGATGATATTTTATGGTCTCATTTAGAGTCAAATAGAAAAAGCACAGTATGTTTTGGGGGCGCGGCTACGTTGTGATTGACAGGTCACTACCACGGCTAGGTGCTCAGCAATGCGTAACCATGACTCTGTGTACACTTAAATCGTGAACTTGGGTTTGGTTTTGAAGTTTTCAAATCATGAAAGTTCTTGCTTGCCTAAAATGTTTTGTTCAGCTATGGTAGGTTAGAGTAAGTACGAAAAGATTAGCTAAGAAGTCGTTTTATTCCTTCACTGTTCATTTAATACGCTAAACTCGCTCACCATTATGCTTAACTCAAGGCTTCAAAATGGTAGTATACAAACTAGGGATGCCACGGTTCTCAATATAATATTGAACCGTACGGTAGGCTACGCCATGCACCGTTCAATACACACTTGTGAATTGAGGTATTTTCGGTTTACAATAAAGTTTCATGTAATTTCATGTTTCCATCCTTGTATTTCTCTGTGAATTGGCTGTCGGAGCTTTAGAGGAGCAGCATGTGTTCTCCTGCCGAGTAAATATCCAATGTCCTGGAAGCAGGACGGCTGAGCAGGTAACACAGTTGTCTCTCGTTGATGCTTCCAACAAGCCGATTCTATCGGTGCATCGCTACACTTTAAGTACTAACGTAATTCCCGACTTCTATAAAACAACAGAAAGGCATTGACGTGGAACTGGCTAAAGCACAGAGCCGAGCACTGATCCGGATAGTTGGACCTCTCGGGCAACAGAGCGTTATCTCACTGTGACGGTCCGCTGTATGTTACATATTTATTTATTTTATTATACAATACACTTGAAGGTGTCTGAATGTAATGTAAGCAAAATAAAGAAATAATTTTGGAATATATCAGTACACACAAAATGTGTACTGAAACCCTGACCCAAGAACCGAGGTACGTACATCCTTCGCCGTCATGATTTGGAATTATGGGAGACATTGGGGAAAACAGCTACAACCAGCGCTGCATCCCCTGTTGTTTAAATCATACATAAGAGAAAGTTGTTATCAGGGAATTTTCTGTGGGAGCATCAGGAGCTCACCTCTGCACATCAGCCTGAAGACAATCACACGTTCCTCTCAGAAATAATGTTTCTGTAGTTATGGAAGTTTGACGTAGGTTTGCAAAATGCAATATGTGTGGTGGGAGATGGATGTTTTACTGTATGCATTTAAATGTCAAATGTGTTTGTGTAGGAAGCCACCTCCAGCACAATAGTTTTTTGTAAATCAAGTTTTGTAGTTATTACTGATCTGTGCATGTGTGCATACATGTGGGTGGTAGCAGCACTCTCTTGGTTTTATAGTGTCTCATAGTTATACTTCTTTTCTTGACTTTTGGAGTTTTTCATGTTTTCTTTGAGTAGGCAGCGAGTGTGTGTGTGTGTGTCGACATATAAAACTTGGCAAAAGAATATATAGAACTTGGGACACTATTTCCTGTCTTGCACATGCTTATTTATATTTATGCATACAGTGTATATACCATGCTGTCACTTCTGTCAGCTGTCTCCTTGTGCTCCTCCTTTTCACCTTCAACCAATCAGGTTTCACCAGACTTGCTGTCAACCAATCGCCATGCTGCTGTCAGCCCCGTTTCCATCATGAAACCCTATAGGAAGGAAACTTGGTGTTTCGTTTGCATATCTCAAGACCCAAGAACATGTAGTGTGGAAGTTGGAAGTTGGACACAAGTCCAAATATGAATATACTTTGAATAAACAAGCGATTTTGTTCTGTGTGGGGGCGGGGCTTCTCAACTCTGCGGACTGAGTTGAGCATGTCGTCCTCAGCGAGCGCATCGCTGCTTACCATGACCCAGAACTTAGTGCTTGCTGCACAATCCTGCTTAGAAACGCTAAATGGAGGGGTTAAAGTAAATATGAAACTGCCAGTTTTCTCCAATAAGAGTCCATGTTTTCTTTGTTTACCTCATAAGCAATCAGCCATTGCTATTCAAGGGTGTTCAATTAAAATGAAAGAGGTCCAGTTAGAGGAAATTGTCTGGAACATTATAATGTCTTTGACTTGTTATGACTCAGTGCCCTATATATTGAAGGCTGCATCAATCACAACTTCTGTCAGACCAAGTAAAACACTTACATTTCTGTACTTCCTGTTACAGAGTCCCAATTTATTTTCATCACCTTCTGACTGTAAGAAATAAAAAATACAACATAAACCAACCTTTCTAAACCAACCCAAATCTGCAGGATCGGGCCACAGCAGTGATGTTGGGGGTGCAGGATAGTTGGTCATCGAGGATTACACCCAGGTTCCTCGCAGTTCACGACGGCAATACTGTGATGCCCTCGACAGTGACCGACAGGTCCATGCGAGGGCAGTCTTTCCCTGGGATGAAGAGGAGTTCGGTTTTATTCAGGTTAAGCTTGAGGTGATGTGCAGTTGTCCAGACAGAGATGCCAGCCAGACAGTCCGAGATGCGAGTTGCAATGTGGGTGTCAGAGGACGGGGGAAAAGAGAGGAACAGCTGGGTGTCATCTGCGTAGCAATGGTAGGAGAATCCATGCGATGTGATAACAGAACCTAGTGATCTGGTGTATAGTGAGAACAGAAGCGGTCCTAATACTGAGCCTTGAGGGACACCCGTGTCCAGAGAACAGGGTTTGGACATAGAGCCATTCCATGTGACCTGAAACTTGCGATTTGTCAGGTATGATGTAAACCAGGCGAGAGCAGAGTCAGTTATGCCAAGTTCAGCCAGAGTGGAGAGGAGGATTTGGTGATTGACTGTGTCAAACGCAGCAGATAGGTCGAGGAGAACGAGAACGGAGGAGTGGGACGAGGCTCTGGCGTCTCGCAGGGACTCGGTCACTGTGAGGAGGGCCCTCTCAGTGGAGTGAGCAGTCCTGAATCCTGATTGATTAGGGTCTAGGAGGTTGTTCAGCGAGAGATAGGATGACAGTTGGTTGTAGGCGGCACGTTCCAAGGTTTTAGAGAGGAATGAAAGAAGAGATACAGGTCTGTAGCTTTGGATGTCAGTAGCGTCTAGGGTGGGTTTTTTAAGGAGAGGCTTCACGGTAGCTGTCTTAAAATCCGCTGGAATGACACCTGAGGTGAGGGAGGAGTTGATCAGGGTGGTGAGGAATGGCAAGATGTCGTGTGAGATGTCTTGGAGAAGAGAGGAGGGAATCGGGTCGAGGGAGCAGGTGGTGGCACGGTTAGATGTAACAAGTGCGTGAACATCTTCAGAGGTGAGGGGGGTAAAGCTGGTAAGACCATCCAAGTTGAGGGTTGGGGGAGATGTCTTCTGGGAGGGAATAGGCGTAAATGAGGAGCTGATGTCATTTACTTTCTTGGTAAAGTAAGTAGCAAAGTCATCGGCAGTAAGGAAGGAAGGGGGCGGAGGGGTAGGAGGGGTGAGGAGGGAGGAGAACACGGAGAAGAGTTTCCTGGGGTTGGAGGCAGAAGAGTTGATCTTTGCCAGGTAGAAGGCAGATTTAGCTGCCGAAACAGTTGAGGTGAAGTCAGAGAGGAGGCG
>NC_139921.1:6570070-6657570 GCF_963514095.1 Eutrigla gurnardus | reverse complement strand
CACTCGTAATTTACAGCAGTTAACCAATTTTTTTCCATCTGTTTGCAGAGAGAGCCAAACAGGGTATTAAAGTGTACACATGGACCCTCGCAGACACACACACACACACACACACAATCACACACACAGAGGGTCAGATAGAGACAGCTCCACACACACCCCTTCCCAAACACACACACACACACTTCTTGAAGGGCAGCCAAACCACGTAGAAAGACTGCGCGGTGGCAGCTGGATCAGGGTTACGTGTGTGTGCGCGTGTGTGTGTGTGTGTGTGTGTGTGTGCGTGTGTGTGTGTGTGTCTGCGTTTGTGTGTGTGTGTGTGTGTGTGTGTAAGTTTTAGAGGGTGCCAGCAACCAAATCAGGGCAAAGCTATTTATACATCTCGGTGCTTATGGAGTCTTATCTAGCACCGATGGCGTCAACCCCACACACACACTGCACTGCTGCCACACAAGTCCCCCACCCCGTTAACACACACTCATCAGGGCACCATGTGAGGGTTTCACATCCAAGTCCAGACCCCAGCATTGTTATTATTTTCCACGTCGGTGCGTTTGGGCTACATCCAAGCATCAAAATGGGAAAGATGCGAGCTTCTGGCGAGGGACACTCAAGGCGGATTGTAACAGTTAACTGTTTGCTAATTAAGCAAGCTGCACAGTTTGATAGCTTCAGTGCAGAGAGCGCTGCAGCTCATGGCAGGTGGGGGTGATCGTTACGCCAATTATTCTTACAGCTTATTTGCTCCTCTTTCACCTTGTTCCATAACACCTCTGGATGTCAACAACACAAGCAGAGCAACCGGTAGAGGTCTGGTTCTGGTTCGTGGAATTAAAGGAGACGTGAAGCTCCATGTCGTTCCCAGGCAGCAGTCTCTGGTTCGGAAAGAGCTTTAAACTTGCAGCGACTCCTCTGATTACATGGAAGTCTATGAGAAAATGAGAATACTTTATCTCAGTAAACATTGTAAACATGAGTTTATGGTCTCAATCTCTAGTTTAAGTCTTCTTCAATCCAGCATGATGTTCATTTAGTAAATTATGGTCCATTTAGAGTCCAACAGACCAGAAAGCAGGGGATGCTTCAGGAGGCGGGGCTTACCTGCTGATTGACAGGTCACTACCACGGCCTCACTACTGTTGCTACCACACAAGTAGCTGCTAAGATGACTTTAACACTTAGCTGTAAAGTTCACCTTGGATCCAGATCCAGTAAGGTTGCTGCTCGGGATGCCGCTCTGCTGCTTGTGTTCGTCAGATCCACCCGTCGCTCCTCCGCAGTCCAAATATGGTCACTTCCTTCACTGGTTCCATGCGCTCGTCTCAGATGACAGCTCTGGTTTTTAATGTGCAAGGGTTCAGACTGTAGCGGTGGAAACCTTTACAAAACCATCATTTAGCTGTTACCATCTTCCAAAACTGAAGCGTCTGTAGCAGATTATTTTAAAAATGAGGAGAGAGAGAGGATGAGGAGTGAGGGACAGTGAGAAGTACTCTGATTACTGAAGTAAAAGTGCTCATAACACTATTTACTGTTAAAGTAAAAAATCTTGCATTCAAAATCACACTTTAGTTCAAATATGCAAGGATATAATCAATAAAATGTAGTTTACGTATAGAAATAAATGCACACTTGATGATTGATGAAGAAGCCTATCATGTAAGATGGATTTTAATGCTTTCATCCATTTTTATACTGTTTGGCTTAATTTACAGTATGCATATACTCATTGTAATTTGATGTAGTGAAATAAAAAGTACAATATAATACAAGTAGAAAGTAGCATCAACATGTGACTTAAGTACAATACTTGAGTGAATGCACGTAGCTGCACTGCATTAGTGAATAATACCGAGCTCTACCGAGTCAGACATATTTCAGTTTGGTAAAAGGTCTTAAGTATAATGTGTTTGATATATAACAGGGGCAGGCAGCCTGAGGAAGGTGCACCAAGAGAGTTAGAAATATTGAAGTACCCTCTCATCCGCATGCTAAATGATATTTTTTGCCTCTGGCAGTTGAAAGGCCTGTTATTTATGGTAGTTTGACAGATCCTCATTCTGAGACGACCCGCCCTACTCTTCTTGGATTGGCTCGTACTCGTTGCCGCCTTCACTGAACGAAATTAAAGATCCATAAGAGATTTACATTTTGATGCGGTGTCATAATTAAATTGAAAATTAATCTTAATGGTGATATGGCACACTGATTAACAAGAACACATAAAAATAGCTCTCTGAGTCAAAAAGGTTGCCGCCCCCTCATACATAATATTATATCCGATTATTATCACAAGATCGTTTGCCTATATGCAGCATTGTGATGCTGCAGCACATTTTATCTACATACATGTTTGGTTACTTTTATAGGCTGATTTTGGATTTTGTTTATAAAATGTTAATTTGCAAAATAACATCTATCATATAATATAAAGGGATGAAAGTCCTTGCATAATTTTAATGTAGAAAGCAGCAATAGATGGAAATAAATACAATATGAAATATAATATAGGATTTGATTGTGGATCGCCATAAAAAACACAACACAACAAATTAATTCCCATAATCAGTATAATCATAAATATCATCACAAGTGACTTGAAAAGGCTGTCTAGCTATCATGGTAGAGAAAGAAAAATAGACTATTCATTTATGCTTTGTTTATGATTGCTTATGATTTATGATCATCTTGTTGAAGATTATTTCATTGTTTTCCACTAAAAAGGATGCTCACTAAAAAAAGATGTGTGTCTTATCTTTGGGACGCAATAAAGATATTTGTTTCTTATAATGTAAAGTGATAATTCACATTTAAGAGTGTTAAGAATACTTTGATGTTTATCTGGATAATATTATGAATCACAATTATTTTGGCGGGGATAATCGTGGCATGACACACACACACACACACACACACACACACACACACACACACACACACCTCACATACAGTAAGTGTACTAGGAATGTATGTATAAGTATCAGGCTGGTGTTTCTGTAGAATGAGCTGTAGGATACGGTGAAATACTCACTGTGATACTGCATCTACATTACTGCTTGTCAGTTGTTAGTATGTGTGCTAATTGGTGATGACAGTTCGTCTGGGAGGGCCTGGCACAGCGTGATCGGCCAGGCATGTCTGCTGTGTGCAGCGCCATGAGCACACACACACATACACACACACACACACACACACACACACATTTGGCTGGAGGATCAGCAGATCGGCAGAGCCAGGGTGGCTGTGATGGATGGGCAACTGTTATAGTGTGTGTGTGTGTGTGTGTGTGTGTGTGTGTGTGTGTGTGTGTGTGTGTGTGTGTGTGTGTTGAATCAGAGGATTCGTCTGCTATTGTGTGAATGAGTGTAAATTCAAGGTGGAGAATGACGGTGTTCAGACGGGACAGGTTTGATGTGGAAGCCGTGGCGTTGGCAGCAGGGTGGAGCCGCTCTCACCTTCAGCTTCACCGCTCCACTTGGGTGGTGGTGGTGGTGGTGGTGGAGGAGGGCGGGAATTGCTAGATAAATGGCCTCTCCCTCGCTCCACTCCTCCCACTGCTTGCTCTCTCGCTCTACCCATTTTGAGAAGTTCAGAGAGGGAGGGAGGGATGGCTCCTCTCCTGCCTCTCTTTGTCCTCCATGAGGTGTCCTGTTTAATGCACCACATAGAGAGAGCACGACAGCAGAGCCCTGAACGCACACTTCCCCACCAAACAACACTTCCTCTGTTCGTAAAGGTTGATTATAGTCATTCTAAACTCGCGTCTTATCTTCCTGGCTGCTGCAGGCATGACAATGGACGGTGTTCAAGAAATGTCATGACTTACTTCGTTGTAGAGCCTTTCAAATCACCAGCCTCGAATAAATGAATCCAAGAGGTGATTCTACTGTAGTTTTATATCTTCCAAGGAGCCATATTCTGCAAAAATGCACTTTCTAACAGTAATATGCATCTTTAGTCTGTCTACTAAGACCTTCAGAAATTGTGTGCTCATACAGGCCAATTTGAGATTCTTCCTCCATGACCTCATGTAGGGAGATAACACCTCCGCTAGGTGTTCGCTCCACACCTCCACCAACCAGCCACATCCTCCTTCCAGGGAGGGGCGTGGTCAGACAGCTCATTATCATTTACAGCGACAGACCCAGAAACAGTTTGTTCTGAGCACGGCTGAAAAAGAGGCACTTTCACACTTGCTGAAGTCCAGGATCTATGTGTTTTTTTGACCAGCAAACTTCAAAAACACCTTTGAGACTTATGTTCGCTTGTTGAAAAGGAACCTAATATGGTATATATTATAGTATATATATTCTTGTGCTGTGCCAGCCAACGTCCTGAGGTGAAACCATGTGTGTTCTCATGAGGCCAAAATGTCAAACATCAGGGATGTTTAATCGAATTCCGGACTGAAAGTTACTGGGTGTGAAAACAGGTTTTTAAAATGTATGTTTAATCTACTACTCCACCACCATATTTAGTTTTTATGTATTTATTTTATAATGTAAAACTCTTAAAATGGCACTTTAACATACTGGAATCAAGAAAGCAGACCACCTCGAGTGATCTGCTTCCCTGTTAGCATAAAAAGCAGCAACCAGGTGACTTAGACTGTCAGATGGTCCTCACTTTCTCTTTAGGAGAGCCTAATAGTGAAACGACCTGCTGAAATCTCCAATCCCCTCAGCGCTAAATGGAAAGCATTAAGCCTTGGTTATGCATCCGCGTAGTGATCACGCAATGGCCACGCAACGGCCACGCAGTTGCTTGGACGCAGTCGTGAGACCGTGATGGTTCTGCGTTGGGTTTACGTGTCGAAATGCAATTCAATGCCACACCGGTAGAGGGCGCTATGTTTTTTGTAAAGACTGACCGACCGAGACTCTTGACGTATATCGACGTTAGCCTCGTTATAGCCTATTTGTTTACCTTCCGGCTTTAAACGTCCACCATTTTTCAGTGTTTTATTTCTTTGTGCAAAAGCAACAAGGTGCAAACAATAAAACGAGGTGCAAACAATAAAAGTATTAAAAGTTTAAATGGCGGTGTTTATGAGTGGAAACCGGAAAAGCGGTCTCCAGCGGATGTAGTTAGCGGACCAATCACAGCCGATGCCCAACGCTGCATCGCCTCGACGCGCGTCTAGGATTTTTGGGAGGTGCACGTCAGGCCCTTGCGGGGGGTCCGCAAGGACGTAATGGGTCCGTAAGCCCCCTTGCGTTGTGTCAACGCGGAAGCATAACTTGGGCTTTACAATGCACACGCTCCTGCCTCCAGATTAAACAGCAGTGAGGGGGGGGGGGGATAGAAAATGGTTGATATATTTATTATATCTGTGTGCTAGTAATGTAGAAACATGTGTGAATATAGATGGCGAAATATGGACGGTATATCCATAATAAAAACTCAGAATAAGAACATTTTGTATGTGTTTCAAAGGGTAAAACAACATTAATGCCTCCATTAGAAGTCCCACCACGGCCAGCCATGCCTCTAATGAATGCTCGCTACTCATTTGACTCTAATTTGCCTCTAAACGGCCACCAAATGGCAATTGTGTTTTATATATTAGGGGTCCTCTACTAGTTAGTTGGTGAAATATAAACTGCCTCCAAAGTAAAAGCAGCAGATTCCTCTCCAACACACTCCTCATCAGTCCAGCGGTGTCTGCAGGTCAGCCTGGTCTCTGCTTCTCACCGGGTGCCATGTTCTAAGTGAGCTTCCATGGGGTTTGTTTATATCCTCATTTATTTGCTTGTTTGTTTGTGCGTCGCGCTCTGCTCTGCAGCTGAGCTAACAAGGCGCCATTTTGCCCGGGCCGCTTGTACGGTCCAATTAAAGGGTGTGATCAGCCAGAACGCTTTAATGATGGCTGCGGTGCTGGAGCTGACCGGCTTACAACCAGAGACAGAGGAGGAGGAGAGAGAGGGATGGCATGCTGTGAGCTGGTGTCTGCAACACACCACTGTTGTGGCTCAGTGGCTCGGCTGCAGACGGCAGACAGGGTAAAATTAGCCTCCCTCTCCTTTTGTCAGGAGGAAGAGGAACGGAGATGCCTGAAGACTACGGCTGCTTTCCAAAGCTTGGATCTTGGCTTCTGGCTGACTTTATGATTGTTTTTGAGGTGAGTGAATATTAGTGTAGCCTGCTCAATGAACAAAAGCATCTGTCTGTCTGTTTATGATGGATGTGACACGGAGATCAACAAAGGGGCGGAGCAAAGCAGCCACACCGCGTCGCCAAAGAAGCAAACGTGATACAATGTGATACAATGATCGGTTTGGAGACGAATCACACAAATCACTCTCAGTATAGTGAGTTCTCCATGTTGCAGTGCTGTGTATGTAGGGGACTCAAAGTGTCCCACAAAAAGGAGTGTACAAACAATGGTCACTGACCGAGCACTATATACCATCATGCATTGCGCTGAAGAGAAATTATGGAGTAGAGAGAGCAGCACGACCAATCCCTGAGTTGTGGCACGAAAATAATACCCGATAATAATAATAATTTAACATGAGTAGTTACACAAACAGTCCCAAAGTGACTTTTTCACATCTTACCAAGTGTGTACACATATTGATGAATTGTGTGTGTGTGTGTGTGTGTGTGTGTGTGTGTGTGTGTGTGTGTGTGTGTGTGTGTGTGTGTGTGTATGTGTGTCTGTTTGCAACCTAGCTCTAAATTTTAGAGGGCAAACATCTGACAGATCACATGTCCTGTTGTCTCTGCTTCCCTGTTTCTATTTATCTATTTTATCTGTTGTTTTGTTTTCTTTTTTTGTTCTTTTATTAATCTTTTCCTTTCTATACTAATTTATAGGCTATTTTTCCATCAACCTGCCTGTAGGGACTACAGGTGGAAAATACCAATTTGCTACATAATGCATATTTTCTTACAAGATTAATGTCTTATTGTGCATTGTCCCTCTCTTGAATGAAAATAAATGACAAATTAAATTACAAAAGTTATTTGTGATAATTTTTAAATTTGGAATAATAGGCTTATTGCCATGGCAGCATAGATCACACCGTTCTTACTTTTCACAATAAAAGCCCCAGACATAATACCTGCATCACTGATTACCAGAGAAGCTTATTAGCATTAAAACAAATCAGCTTACAATATGCATTTATTACCTACCCCCTTAAAAAAGTCTGTATGTATTATGGATGGTCCACCAGCCATTTTAATTGTGCGACAGCAGTGACATATTTAAGTAGAGAAAATGACCCGAGTAGTGTCCCAAAGTGTTTATTCCTTCTGCAGATGAGCTCCCTATTCCTCGACTTAGAACTCCCTGGATAGTGAGTAGAGAGGGAGCATCTCATTTATGGCTGTATTCAAAATCATCATTCGCCAGAAGCTCTGTGAGGATGTCAGCGATGCTTTTAGAAAAAAACAGCGCTGACTTTCTTATTTTAAGTGATCGACACGTTGAGAGCTTCAAAGTTGAAAATCTTTTTCAGAGTTTTCAGCGCATCGACCGACCCAACAAGCAACTAACCCTGCTCACATTCGTTTTTGAAGCCTTGGTTCGGGATTTTGGACATCGCCATCTTGGATATTTTTGCAACCAGTGAATGGAAATGACCATATTTGGTATGTGGAGGATCTGATTAACTCAAAGCGATCCCTGAGCAGCAACAAAGCTAACTTCAGTAATTCAAGGTCAACTTTACAGTTAAGTGTTAAAATGATGTGGTAGAGACCTGTTAATCACACGGTAGCCCCGCCCCCTAAATCATCCCCTGCTTTCTGGTCTGGTGGACTCTAAATGGACCATAATGTACTAAATTAACATCATGCTGGATTGAAGAAGACTTGAAACTAGAGATTGAGACCATAAACTAATGTTTACAATGTTTACTGAGATAATACATCAAGAGAGAAGTAGGACCATTTTCTCATAGACTTTATTACAATCAGATTTGTTTTCGCAACCAGAGTTGCCCCCTGATGGCCAGTAGAGAGAATGCAGGTTTCAGACACTTCAACGTTGATTGCACTTTTCAGAACGGGAGGTTGCTGGCTGGTTCCACCCACGTGTTGCTCAGATGGGATGCTGCACAAAGCAGATCACCAAGGCTGTTGTGTATTTGTACACATATTCCAGTAGTTTCTCCATATGAAATCCAGATCACTAATATAGCAGCAGATAACTACTTGTTTTTTAAAGATATAGTGGAGAAAAAACAGAGAATATGAGGACTGATTCTCCAACTGGGGGAAGTTACCATGGTGACAAGGGTTTTATCCTCCGTCTTAACAACTGCAAATCAAACAACAGCATTTTTGTGTTGGGGTTACGACGTGCTGGTATCTATGATGTTTGGCCAATGCTGTGCATGGTGGAGTTGGCCTTCAAACAAAAGTCAGGCGTCTGTATGAACATGGTGTAATCATTATTCCTCTTCATATGGTTAATGGAACTGCATTCAGGTAGCACCTTTGTAGCCTTCTGAGTGCTACACTACATGTCAACACCTATTAAATCAGAGATGATTCTACTCACATCATGAAGATGCACATTACTTCACGCCACAATTTACATTTCCATCCTGCTTGGATCTTTTTCAAGTAAGAATGGTTTAATAAAAGTAAAAAAACACCATCACAAAGCACAGTAATCAGCAGATAAGCTCCATGGCAGGCGTGGTTCCACAAACACACCGGGGTGATAAAATGTTCAGAGAAAAAATACATTTTAAAGGAATTGAAAACAGCAATTCACACACTGCACCTCCAACATTCCCACATCTATTCACTGCCGGCAGCGGATGCGTGGACATGCTTCCCATGTGAGCGGTGGGGGCAAAATCCACGGTACTTATCCTGTGCAGAAAGACATGAAACATGCACGGTTTGTCTGAAGCTACAAAGCTTCAGCAGTCTGAGTTAGAAATCAGCAGGGGCTCATTGCAAAGTTGGTCTTTTTTTGGTGTGAAATTCCCTGGCATATTTTAAGATCCCATCCCAACACCTGTTCAATTTAAACACTTAAGCTCAGGTTCCAAATCGCTGGTCACACCTCCCGTCCCTCGCCTCCCACTCGTTGTCACTCTCCATCATACACGCACCGTTAAACCCACCCGCACGTGTGTGTTTGTTTACACGCAGCATGAACATTACATCGGAGCGTGTTTATGAAATGCCCTCACGCACACATGCTTATAGATGCACACACGCCGTCCATAGCTGTGTGTGTGCTACTGTCTGTGTGTGTGTGTGTGTATAGCATCCGACCCTTGGCTCTCAGCAGAGGCCAGCGTCTGTTGTAGAGCCCTCTAATGGACGCCCAGCTGGAGTCCAGCACACACAAGGGCAGCCAAGGTCACAGCCAGAGCCTCCTAGGACCCCATCATTTGGCAGAGCCCTGCAGCCTGTGGTCTGCCCTGCTCTCTCTGTGTGTGTGTGTGTGTGTGTGTGTGTGTGTGTGTGTGTGTGTGTGTGTGTGTGTGTGTGTGTGTGTGGTCTTGCATGTGAATGAATATTGTGTGTTTTTGTGTGCAACATTATATTTTTCTCTGTTTTTATGCATTGAAATTAAGAACCAAGGGTACACCTCGGGTCAAGCAGCTCCTTCACACACGCAACTAAAATACTGACATTTACATCCTCAGTCGTACATCAAACAGAAGACACCAACTATAAAACTAATGCCAGTCCATAATGTGAAGCTGGTCAAAGAGCGTTAATCACAGGACTGCTTGTTACCTTTGAAGTTCTTTAAGATTGCTTTGTAATTATAATGCATGACAATGAGCAAAAGAAAGAGGCAACAGTCAATATCCAGCGAAGGCAAATACAAGGAGAAATACAGAGAAAAAACAAGGTTATTTCATCTTTTATTCCTAGCTTTGTACAACACCCACATCTAACACCCGTTTATTTTTCTCTATTACCATTATTTTGATGTGTGGAGCAGATGTGGGACATGTAAGACATTCCTGGCCAAAATAATTGCACTTATTACGATATTATCCCGATAATCATCAAATTATGATTACAATTCTTAAAATGGCACTTAAACATACTGCCATCAGTCTCCCCTAAATATAAATGTTCATGCATCACAGATGTGACAAACATCCTTATTAGTGAACATTCTTAAATAACGTAATAAATCAAAAGGTCCGCCTGCGTAAATAAAGATAAATACATTGTTAACATTGCAACATTGTTTTTTCTCACATTGTCATTTCTGGGGGTTTTTGTCACTTCTCTATCATGATAACGAGCAAAACAACCTTAGTATTTTACTCAATTCAAAATCATTTTCATTCATGTAACTCCTTTTTATAGTATTTTTTTGCCTTTATTCAGATAGGACAGTGTGAGAGTGAAAGGGGGGAGAGAGGGGGGGATGACATGCAGAAAGGGCCGCCGGTCAGATTCAAACTCAGAGCCGCTGCATTCAGGACTCGGTCTCGGTAGACTGAGCTATTCAGCATCCCAAAATTAACTCTTTTACGATTATATGGATATGTCCAATATGCACCATTACTGAAATCACTTTAATTCACTGTACGCACTTGGTATTACACTGCTCCTGGCTTATGCAAAAAAAAAAAAAAAAAAAAGCTACTTCAAAAACAATAGTGCGATCAGTACAGTGAATCTACACTCTAAAATGCACAAATGCAACAAAAACACTTGAAACACATCACAGCTTGTCCCAGAACAGAAAGTATATAGTTGTAATTATGTGTGAACCATCCTTTACATATGAAGCTCTGGTGAACTCAGCCCGTCTCCTAATAAAGGCTCGCCAGCGTTGTCCTTTAACAACCTTTAGCATCAGGACGGTGAGGATTTGTATGCTGAATGCACAGGCCCTTTAAAGATCAATGGACAGGAACAATAGCTCTGTTATCAACCAAGCCGCCTGTATAATGAAGTTCAAGTGCATCAGGATGCACCAACATGTAAACAGGGCTCTTGTATTGTAGAAGTGTGTTAGCTGAAGTTCATCCATGCAGGAACACGCGTCCAAATGCACAGATTTATGTGTGTGTGTGTGTGTGTGTGTGTGTGTGTGTGTATGATGGGGCAGGTCATACCGTGCAGTCAGATTTATCGTGATGTAGGTATTTCTTTTTTTGCCTTGAAGGAAGGCATTAGCAGCACGCACATCTGGTCTGCATGTAACTGAAAGGCGTGTGAACATCTGTGCCCGACACATGCAACTGTCTGTCTATCCGTCTGTTATCATAACGGCTCCCAGCCGGTGACAGCCGTGGCCAGAGGGATTCTGCTTTACCACTGTCCGTCCGCCCCGTTTTTGTGAACGCAAAATCTCTGAAACGCCGGGAGAGAATTTCTTCAAATTTGGCACAAACATCCAGCTGGACTGAACTGACCGGTGAACTCACAAAACCCATTCATGTTATGACAATTTCACACAAACGTCTCACTATTACATTAGTGACATGGCATGGGTGTAAACTGCAACTTTACTGTTTGGTAGAGGCGTGCATCCCCGTTTTTCCCCATCAGTGTGTGTGTGTGTGTTTGTGTGTGTGTGTGTGTGTGTGAGAGAGAGAGAAGCTGGATACATCCTTCAGAATATGCATCCTTTGCGGTCTACGTCAGCCTTTGAAGACCGTAAAGGCCGAAATTAGATGGTTTGGTCTGCAGAGAGTTTCCTGTTTGCATCACCAGTTGTTCCCGCCCCCACCCTTTGCCGCTCCCGTGGCCTCGCCGCCAGCTGCCTGAAAACTAATGTTATATCATAAAAGGATGCCAGAGATCATGTTTTATTCCTATCCTATATTATGATGGAGGATATGCTTTGTGATATAGTTCAGCCTGAGAAAGTGTATTCTGGCACAGCTCCTGCTACTCATCCTCTCACTGAAGCCATGTTGCTCATGTCATCACCGACGTGCAATGACTCGGCCTCAAGTGGTTCTGAAAGGTGAAGCCAATGCTGAAGTGCCTTAAACTTGCATCGGCTCTGGTGTATTCACTATCTCAATAAACATGTAAACATGAGTTTATGGTCTCAATCTCTAGTTTCAAGTCTTCTTCAATCCAGCATGATGTTCATTTAGTACATTATGGTCCATTTAGAGTCCAACACACCAGAAAGCAGGAGGTTTTCTGATTGACAAGTTGTTGCTACCATTGCTATTGTTGCTACCACGCTACCAATATTTAGCAACTAAGATCACTTAAACACTTAGCTGTCAAGTTAAATTATGAAGCTAACTTTATTAGCAGCTTCACACCCGAATCCAGAATCCAGATGGATCCAGATACAGTAAGGTTTGGGGGTGCTGTTTGCATACTCTGCTGTTTGCGTACATCAGATCCACCCGTCGCTCCTCTGCAGTCCAAAAATTGTCACCTCAGTTCACGTGTAGTAAAAATGCCAAAATGCTGAACACAAGGCTTCATAACCGTAGTCCACAAACCAACGGGTGTTATCACCATGACTACGTCCACTTTTTGTAAACTCTGTGTGGTTGGGCCGTGATGAATCCATCAGTCAGATCCTCTGAATCAGGAGAAGAAGGTCACGTTTCTCGGCTGCATCTGAAGGAGTCTTTGAGACGGGCCGGCCTTGTCGCAGGCGCTGTGACGCATTCGGTGTTCAAATGAAGCTTCTGAAGGATGCGGCCGCTGAATTGGGACACAGATAGAGTGTGACATGGCAGCAGTTGTGTGTGTAACTCAGGAGTTTTGAAAACCACCACAAGGAATTATTTCCCTCCATGCGTGTGATCTGAGGGGAGAGATAAGGGATGGTATTAGCCCAGAGATCAATTGTAGGCCTGGTGTGGGGAACCACACGGTCAAAACGCCAATTCGACTTGTGTAGTGTGAATACGACACAAGGCCTTCTGTTGTCGGCAGCTGCTGATAAAATGCATCCAAACACGAATGAAACACCTTGGAATAATATAAATATATTAACAATGACAATAAAAAAAAAAGATTCTAATGATGAATTGATGTGTACAAATCAATAGTACTGTATTTGTGTGTAATCATGTCTCCTTTGAAGCCAAAAACACAGTTCCATCATGGTGGACTGTTTTGCTTTGATGAAGCAGTTTGATTGATGGGTCATTTTGTGAGGTGCAGTGCAGTGCAAAAGAAAAAAAAAATGCACTGCTTTGCACAAAACAAAGTATCTTGTGAGATATCCACAATAAACCCTCAATAAACACCTTTTACCGTGACTAGGATTTAAAGACAGGGGGTTAGCCCTCAGGAGAAGCATACAACATCTTTGCACTTGCATCTTTTTCGTACTGTACTAGAAAAAAATAATAAAAAGCCAAATTATTTGGGGGGGCTTGGGAACAATTTAGGATAGCTCCAGCCCCCTAAAATAGGCCTAACACCATCACTGGCTCTGAACATCAGTGCAATAATCTTGTCATGAATGGAGGGTAACAAAACAGTTAAACCAGCTTCCATGTGAGAAAAAATGGTACTCGAAATCTTGAAAAGCACAAGAAAATATCTGTTTTTGTTAAAGCTGCACTCATCTGGCGCGCAGTTGGCGGAGTGGTTAGAGTGCATGCCATGTACGAACGTACATACGCAGCCGACCCCGGTTCGAATCCCGGCCGGAGGTCCTTTGCTGCATGTCACATCCCCTCTCTCTCTCCTCATGTTTCCGATCTATCCACTGCTAATAAAAGGCGTCTATGCCTCAAAAAAATCTTTAAAAAAAAAAAAAGCTGCACTCATCTGTTTATGTGTAAGATGAACAGAGTTTTTCCAGCAGCAGCATTCAGCTGTTTTCAGAAATAAACTAAATCTAGTGTTGAGGTACTCCAGATCGGTCTCGAGACTGTTTTTTGCATTTTTACTCTCAGACAAAGTGGACTCCAGATTTTAAATCATGACTCGCCAAAACCACCACTGATATTTTGCCATGCTGTGTTAAGAAGGAAAACATTACTTTCTGAATGCAACCAATAATTTTCCCTGGTGACGGCGGCGACATTCATGGTGTTACAAAGAATACATTCTGCAGTGCACAGCTCACAGAAACGGGAACGTTTTCAATGTGATAACATGTCCATGTCGTGTTTTCTTCCAGTCTGACTCAGAGGAAGTAGACTGTGCATATGAGTCTTTCATTGGCTGCGCTTTCCATTTTTCAAGGGCACCATCATTGCATCCTGAGCTCAGCGCCACCCAAGATGATTGTGGTTGTTTAAAGAAATACAAACTAGACAGAACGATGACAATATGCGGAGACAGACCTTGAAAAAACACAAGGTGAAGATTTCCGTTCGCGTTTGGTGTAAAAACACATAAAGACCTGAATGTCCTCAATACTAGAAACACCCCCTCAAACACAACAGTAGAATTTCAATATTCACTTTATCTGATGAATATTATTAATGCTTCTATGAACAACACCCTCGTATTTCTATGCTGAGGAACACTGCAGAACTTACATTGCATGTGCAAATAGTCCCGGATACCAACATACTAACACACATGCCTCGTTATCGGCGATGGCGTTGACATCCGTTCTCGTTCCCGCCAGCAACTTCCAGATCTAATTCCGTACATGTGATCCCATGGTAGACTGAAGCTACCATCTGGGTGTGTTTCTGTCACTGTCAGCACTCTCTTTCTTCCAGCCTGCAGGCTTTGAGACGTTCCCCCGCTCGTCTTTCCGCTGGAGCACACATGCATGGAGAGCACATTCCATCGCCTGCAAGCATCAAAACCGCTCTGATCAAACAACTGTTGGCATGCAGGTGAGAGGACTGTGTGTGTTTGTGCCAGTCACCTCTTACCAGCTCCCTTCCCGACCATGTACACGTGAATGTCTATGGGTGACTATGTGCTTTGTATGTTTGCTGATGAGTCTGTGCCTGTGGGCGTCTCTGAGTGTGTGCCTGCTCCCCCAATTAAACCGGTATGCATGGGTTTAACTGCGTGTGTTTGTGGTCTAACAGAAGTCAACATCATCTTTAAAGTCAGTTTGTGGCTGCTCCGTGTTTCCCCTCTCTCCTCTTAACACTCTCTGTATATCTGACCATTAGAGTAAAAATGCACGTTTAAGGCATTCCAGTTTGGCTTCACTTTTGAATCAGACATACTGGGCTTTCAGATAACTGCAAAATAAATCCATCTGTGTCATTATTAGATGCTCAGACTAACTGACGTAGTATACAGAGTGAGAACGTCTTCGGGATGAGGTCAGGGTGGACAAACAAACACAGGACTTTCACCCAGGAGACCGTTGTTCATGTCCTGTGTGAAACCATGTTAAAGTAAGGCTAATCTGGAAGTTTGTTTTGAGAAGACACTGTATGCATATAACAAGCAGAAACTCTACATTCCCTATGAACATGGACATTTATTTTGAAAAGATGGAGCATGTCACCATGCTAGAGTGTCATAGTTTGAAGCAAAGGGCCACTGACAAATTTCAAATATTTGAGTTGGGAGAGAGAAGATTTTGCCTTTACAGGTAAAAAATAGCTGGAAAACTAAATGTTTTTGTTCTGTTTATATAAAGTTTAGCTGATGCTAACCCCGGATTTGACTCATATATTAAAGTACTCTTTAAAACATGAAAAACACATATTATAAGAATGGTAATGCAAACGGTAAAAGCAATTCAACATGGAGCATTTAGGCTGATTCTGTTCATTAGTTTCATTTTGATTAGACCGGCGTTTCCAGCGTATAACTAACCAGCTCCAGCGTTAGTTCAGACAGATCACTGAAGTCCCATTTGCATTAGCTGATTGGTTTCCACCGTTTCATTCATTCTTTGCAATCACAGTGATTCGCCCGCTCTGTGGCGATCAGCTGACCAGCAAAGTCCAGTATATTCATAAAGTGTAGCACAGCTGTTACAACCTTGCACCCCCCACAACCTCCCCCTTATGTTGCTATTGTTCAAATTTATTCTTCATGTATGTGTTTGTTGGGGGGATTAGTTCTCCCACAACAATCCTTGCGGATTCTCGTAGAGCAGAGGCTTTTCTGCCAAATCTCATTGTAAAACAATACGTGAAAACAATGCAAGATAAAGATGAAGAAAGAACACTGCATACACTTTAGGGAGTGAGAGAAATCTAGGACAATTAGAAGTCTCCATCCTAATAAGAACGTATAGAAGCCGATGCTCTAAAATCAGAAGGATTTGAGTGGTAACATTATACTTTTTGAATGTGTGTTCAAAGGATGTTCAAGGAGATTTTGTGCATCATGTCTACGTATTTGAAGCTTTTTGTGTGTAATTTAAAGGAGCAATGTGTAAGACTTTGCAGTCCAACCAGCAGAATACCCTCTTCTCACCCCTCCCTTTCCAAACGCGTCAGGAAACTACCTTCAGGAAACTACCTTCAGGTAACGTAACATGGAAGCCTCTCTCTGGAGCCAGCTTCTCAACATGGCCCCACACCCTGTGTAAGAGAGCAAGCAATTCTTAGCTCAGCTTAGCTTAGTCTTAACTGATTACCTACTAATGAAAACATATTTAGGAATATTATATTCTATTTCTGCCAATAAATCCCCCTCTTACAGACTGGTCCTTTAACGGCACATTCTCATTCCCAGCTAGTCACATACAGACGATGCATTTGAAACACATGGTTAACATTGTCAATCCAAACAAAACTACTTAAATATGTTTAGTCAACAAAACGACCAACCGTTAATTTTACACTAACAATTTTCACTCCTGTCCTATCCAACTCCTACAGAAAACTCCCGTCCCAATCACATGACAGAGTGCAAAAATATAATCCCATCCCATTCCCATATTTATTCATATTAGAACTGCATATTTAAATATAAAACTATAACCGACAGCAGATTGTAAAACATTGCTATAACTTTTCTTGAAAGTGAAAGTCATGCAACGTGGCGCGCATCGATGCATCTCTACTGACCTATCAATATGATGATTTCCATCCAGCCTCCTCCTGGATTTATCCAGTCATATCCCAGTCACAATGATTACTATTGAAACTGGAGATCTGGTAATCCCACAGAAATCCTTTAACTCACTGGATTCACACACAAATGTCAGTGTCTATTTCACAAAGGACAGGAACAGCGGTCTTCTGGGTGAAAGTTGTGTTTGTTCCCCATGTGGACTTTCTTGCTCTTTACACTTTGTCACCTGACGTCCGGGGCATTTGCTCTTAGCGTCTAATGCTTTGGGGGGGAAATCACTCGAGGAAAGCAGACAATTCGTAGCGATGCATGCAAAAGGACTTAATAAATTGTTGTGTTATTCATCACCATTTGGTGATACCAGGCTGACTCATCATATCATCACAATACTATAATGCACATTATTCAAATGTTTTACACATTCACGTATGCTTCATTATGACCACTGTTGCACAGAACTGACTTGAACTTGGAACAATCTCCTTTAACACTGAGCACAAAAGAAGAGTTTTGTTTCATGGTGCGATTGAAATGATGTTTTCTGAATGTTCGACTGAAGCGTTGCCTGTGACAGTGTGTCGTGCCATGTCATATTCATTTTGCCGTCTCTTAAAGGTATGCCTCCACACGAAGCACACATGACAAAAAAAATGATATATAAAGAAATATCATTTCCCCTACACAAGCTGCCGTCCATGGAGACCCGTCTCTTCCTGCCTCGGTACTGAACTTGATCCGGCTGCTCTTCATGAGACTACTATATGTGTTCTGTATGTGATACTGTATTGCATCAGTCCACTATTCTGCTGAGACTCTAAAGCTGTGGACTTTCCACTCCCCCATTGTCACTATCCACCTAAAGCTATTGTGCTGTCTGTTCCGTTCTAGGCAGCATTATAGGATTTTCATAGCAATACCGGCAGGGTGTCACGGATGCACATACAAATAGAGTACATGTGTAGAAGGCAACCTTTACGATTGATTCTCTCTCTGCCTGTCTCGCACCTTTTTTCCAGTGTCCTTCAGACAGCTCGGGCGTCCCCTGCTCCGTCCCCTGGGTCCGGCCCGGTGAGCCTCATACATAGAAAGAAAGGCAGAGACAGCGCACCATGAAATGACTGTAGTGTAACTATCTCCACTGCTGCAGTCACACACTCAGCTCAATCATAGGCAGCAAAATGACAATAGACATCAACTGAGTGCGTAGTGTACCGATGCACACTACACACTGCCCAGCGCTCACATTTGTCACTTTTCTGCTAATGCACTTAAGAGTTTTAATAGACTGACAAATCAAAAGGAGAGAAGAAAATGTCACTTTCGAGTCATGGTTTTTGGTTTATTTTAAACTTGGATATTACGTTTGTCGGTGAGGCGATTCTCTTTGTCGTTTATGGTAACTTAAGTAATCGCTGAGATGTGAGAACGAAGAGATGTCGCGAAAATAAATGGTGAGAAATATGAGCAGCCAGACAATCAGACAGATTCGTTAGTGTATACTTTGATTAATTATTATTCTGTGTTAATTCATGAATTAATTAATCTGATATATCGTCAATAAATTACGATAAATTCCATGGTGGATGAATTCTGGTCTTTTACTGAAGTGAAAGTAGCGATGATATACTGTAGACATACTATAGCCCTTTCAGCTTTATACGACTGCATAATATTTTCAGATTATTAAAAATACTTGAAATGTCACAAACCGTTTTATGCTCGTCTGAGGTGTAAAAGTTGGTATATTAATAAAAGCAAACAAAAGCAGGCACAACAAGAACATTTGCTGTGCACAAGTGTATATATTAAAAATGAAAAGCAATAAGAGTGTGTGTTTTATATATACATATATATGTGTAGATATATGAAGTTCTTCCCCAGTGGTTTACTGCGATGGCACCTGACTGGAGAAGCAGCACAAAAGTGTTTATCTTAATACAACTTTCACAACCAGTGGCATATTTCCTGGAAATTCAGTTCCAATGTGACCTAAATTTGGATTGAATTTCATCCAAATTTTGATTTTATTGATTAGCTGCTGTTTGCTAAACGTGCCTCAACTCTACATTGCATGAGTGGATCTCCTGTCAAAGGTAAATTATGAACAAGAATGAATTTGCATTCAAGTTGTGTGCTGTGCAATGAGAGGTAATTACCGACCTCCCAGAAATGTCCACCTTTGGTTTTGGTTGTTTACAACCTGTGTGTGGTATCCAGTCTTGTTTTTAAAGAACCGGTCAGAAGGGCGCCTCCCAAACATCCCTGTTTTGTGACATATCACATGTTGAAAACCCCTCAGTAAAGTGGAGCTAACCTGCTTCCAGTCGCTTCCCTACGGCTACTAAAGAAAGAGCTCACTTATCCAAGAGGATTGACTGTATACTTCCCTAGAGCTGCAATTAAAAAAGAGCATTTGCCCCCTGATATTTTAAGAAGGATTGGGTTATGAGGAAGAGTGACATTTTAAGCCTGCTAAGGATTTCTAAAAGTAGGTGTTTTCTTGGCATACAAAGAGAGCTATCACTGAATGTATTACTTTAGCTAAGGGGGGGTGTGAGGAGTAGAACTTCATGTGAACTCACATAGTCTTTGCATCATCTTACTGCAAAGACTATGTGAGCATCTATTTAAAGCTGGATTCTCCGGATGGATTCAAAATAACATTTCTAAGGATTTCTGTTTGGGGTTGTCTTGGGTGAAAAGGTCACATGCTGCAGTCAAGGACTAGACGTGCCAAATCAAATATCAGTCAAATAAAAACACACAGTGGCAGCTGGTGTAAAAATCCACACAGGACGGAGTGATTTCACGGAGTGAATCGTGTTTCCTGGAAGAGATCATGTAATACTATCATCAAGAACGCTTGTGCCTTCTCTTTTTTCTGAATATTGGGGATAGAAGAAGCATACATAATGAAAAATGACATGGAGGAAGGTAGTTGAGATACAAACACGTTGACATGGGAACATTCAGGCGGACGACTGGCATCGGGAGGGGAAGAGATGAGAGAAAGACGGAAGAGAGGGGAAGCCGCTAATTCGGTGGCCAAGGCAGGCAGGCGTGGAGGAAGGGATTTGGACTGAGCTCTGGTCCAGATCCCTGCATGTTAGACTGACACAGCAACAACCCTGCCATGGGCCTAATCCTCCAAATCACCCCTCCACCACGGGAGCAGAGACAAGCAAGGATCGGTGGGGAGGGATTGTGCAAGGAATCCGATGACAGGTGAGGTCGGAGAGGGAGGGAGAGGATGGGAAGTGGGAAGGACGACTGGATGGATCGACAGATGAGGAAGACGGAAAGAAATGGAGGAAAGTAAAGAGTGGATGGATGAGAGCTGTGCATTGTGTAAAGCACCAAGTAGACGGGTGGTAAAGGAGAAGCTGGGGGAGGAAACACGAAAGGAAGAAAGAGAGGGAAGGTAAAACAACAGAGGTCCAAATTGGCTGAGAAGGATGGAGGGAAGAAAGCGATGGAAAACAGACAAGAGGGGGAGACTGAGTGAGCAGGGAGGGGGGGTGAGGGACACAGGGAGAGAGTGAAAGAAAGAGAGAGAGAGAGGAAGAGGGGAGCTTTGAGCTGGTGTTTCAGCTCCATCCAACAGCGGGTCTCGCTGGCACTAATGAGTGTGGCTGCTCTCAGGAGTGTGTGTGTGTGTGTGTGTGTGTGTGTGTGTGTTGATGCAGCGAGGGTGGGGAGGTGGTAGCGGCGGCGGTGGGGGATTAGTATGATTGAATACCCCCCTCCCTCTTTCATCTGCTATCTGCCAGGGTCAGTGAACACACAGAGCATTTCCAAACCCGCCACAACATCCAGCCCGCACCCCCACATCTCTCCCTATCTTTCTCCCCGCAAAACATGCACCGCCTCTGGGCACATCTTACAGCGCGGCTGGTCTGGCTGCCAACATGCAAAGAACTGGTGATGTTATGGCCTTAAGTAACCCCCTCCTTCTCTGTCCTTTTACCACCTCGAGAGGGGAAAAAAAACAAACCAACCATGCTCCTCACCCTCGGCTCCCTCCCGGACGTTCTCCCCCTAAAACCTGGTCTGCCATTGATTGTTAAAGGGTGTGAAAGGGCAATCGATAAGGCTTTCCCGGCGTGCATTGTAACTATAGAGCCTATGTGGGAAAAGCACAAGGGTCTGAATTGGTCATGGGGCTCGAGGAGGTGTAGGGTGGGCATCGACATACACTGGCACAGTGAAAAGAGGGAGAAGAAAGATGTGCTACGGTGTAGAACAGTATGACTTTACACACATACAGTCACACACATGGACTTACTGCCCCTCCCACCCCTGGTGAGGGCCCTCTTTAAAAATTCATTCAGTCAATAATGACCCTTCGCCCTCTCAGTCTCTCCAAGGAGCTAGCATAGCTGCCTCCTCCCACACAGCCCCTCTCTTTCTCCTTTCCCTCCCTCTTTCTGAGCCACACATAACACACACACACACACACACTCCCCCTCGTCCTCTCGGCCATAAAGCCAGGGAATCCACACTTTTGACGGCGCTGCGGCATCACCATTAGTTATGCTAGCACACCAGGCTAGAACGCTACGCTTCCTTCACGCCACCTGCACGCCGCAGTTACAATATTCCAAGATAAACCGGAGGGGTATTTTCTAGTCAGCCGATTCTTGAAGCCTTTTCCCCTTCAAACGACAGAAGTAAAGAGTCACCTCGTGACGTCGCCAGTGGCTCAACAAATTAGCAATGCTATCTGGCAGCAAGGCTCGCAGAGATAAGCGTCATGGTACGCAGATGATGGGACTTTGATCCAGTCGGCCATGTTGCCGGCTCTCCTTGGAGATGGTTCCCATTTTCCCCATTAAAAAAAATATATATATATTTGAGCAATATTGGAGAGGCCCCAAGACCTGGTAGACAACAAACTGGATATAGTCAAAATCTGGGCTGAGAGCCAAGCGTTCCCTTCATGGCAGTGTGGCACATGTTTAATTACAGTGTGAGTTTTGTGTGCCACGCCAACATCCTGTGGTGGTTATGCAGACAAGGACTACTTCTTACTTTCTCTTTCAAATCGACTGATAAAACTGACTTTTCATGAACTAGCGAAGAACACACTCGTACTCGGTAGAAAGTCAATCTTAACTTCAAGCACTACAGCTTGGCCGTTGCCCCTCGGCCTCTGATAGCGACGCTCCAGGGCGCCCTGTAGCATCTGTATTAGATGCACTGGGCTTTAAAGCAACTCCAATGTTAACTAATATGCATCATTATTAGATGTACCAGGTCAAACAAACCCAGGACTTTCACCCAGGAGACTGCTCTTTGTGTCCCAGGTGCCTTTACTTGTGCCAGTTATTAAACAAGCATAGTTATTTAATGCAAAAAACATCCTGATTTCAACCAACACAATGATATTTTCTTAAACCTAACCAGGCGGTTTTGTTCTATTTTACTGATTCTACTTATCTTCCATATTTAAAATCAATTGCAGTAAAAAAAAAGAAACAAACAGGCCAAGAAACTCACAATGACAGCGATTCAGATAGAAATACCCAACACCTGTGCAGGGGAGGCGTCCTTCATTACGCATTCACACGTGGGGGTGATTTTCATGCTGCACGCACCACTGGGATCCTGATTAAAATACAAAAAAACAAGGTGAGAATATGCACAAAGCAAAGACATACACGTCTGTATGTGAAGCTGGCATTTGTCGATGATGTGAAGGCTTCCGTCTTCTAGGAAGCAGATGAGCCTCTTTATGTGTAACAGCATTTAACGTCCAATAATCCATACAAACTCGTATTTCCCCATTGTTGTGGACCAAGACAAATCCAGGGAGTACCTCAGAACCCCAGACTGGATTTATTCAGGATCTCCTGAACATCCTGGTGCATGTTCAGGGGGATAGGTTGATAGCCCAGCCATTCATGCATGTTTATATATGGTTCTGCATATCTTTTGATTTAGCAAAAAGTCTTTTTTTTTCATTTATTTAGCATATTATACTGTATTTTGATAATTTAACACATAACATGTTTTCACTTGAAAGCAACACATTACACATTATTGTATTTGTTCTTTTTTATAACAGATCCTGCTACATTTCATATTTTATTTGTTCTTCCAGACAGCCCAGTGGTGATGTTTACTTTAATCAACATCAGGTGTTCATCAGTTAGAAGCTACATCATGTGAATTTTGAAACTAGTGTTATGGCTTCATGTGGTCAAAAACAATCTGCTTTACACAATTGAAGCTTCATTTACTGGTGTCAGAATAAGTATACGGATAATTTGTTGTTATTGTTTGTTAAAAGTTATTTCTGACTAACAAACCCTTTCTATTATCTTGTTTTTGTTTAGAACAAATAAACCTGCAGTACCGTTAGTGTAGAACTGCTGTGGTGAAGTGATTTAAAAAAAGAAGACCTTTGTGCTAGGTCCGCCACTTTTTGGATGCTTTACTTTCTCTTAGTGTGCCACGTCAGATTCAGCAAACGCTCCTAAATGACCAGCGTAAACATGATGAATGCCTACTTTGTGTAAATGAGCTTGCGTTGGTGAGAAGTGTAAATTAGCATAATTAACGCCCCGATAATGTTATGATCCGTGATCCCTGCGGTTAGCCTCCTCCTGTGCTTTGTTTCTCCTTTCCTTTTCTGTTCCTCTGCCTGCTGTTGCCTGGTGAGCGTGGCCACACTCCCTCCTCCTCTCCTGATCGGCGCCTGATGAGACACACCTGGTAATCACCACCTCATCACGACCCGCATATAAACTGCACTCCTGCAGCCGATCCTCGCCGGGTTGTTCCTTATGTGGTATCGTGCTCTCTGGCTCCTTGAAAACTTGAGAAGCTTGAATTACCTGCTACCCTGTTTGATAATCCTCACCTGGGCTCCGTTTGTCTCCAGATCAAGTCTCTCTGTTGTCAGACACTCACCAGCCTGTCTACCCTCTCCTGATCTCCTGAACCTGCCACTCACCAAGCCTCCACCACCTTCCTGGAACCCGGACCTCACAGAACCCCAAACACTTCCATTTAATTGCTATCAAAAGCCTTTCCTGCTTTAAACTCCGTTCCAAGTGTGTCTTTGTCTGCACTTTGGTCCAACCGTTCAAGTTTTTGACAACAAATAATTCCACAATAAGCAACTCAATATGTCTTTTTTGAAGTCCTACATTCAGGGATCCATAAAGGAAAGTCTATCATTTCTAACAGCAACAGCAGCAGAATTCAGAGTACCTGATCTCCCTCCTGTCACTGGAAATAATAAGAAATGGTTCCATATCAAAAACGTCTCAGCACAGGAAGGCAATCCATGAAATAATTCAAATAATTTACGATGTTCATTTTGATATTGTAGTGTTATACAATAGCATCAACAACCAATTCAAATGAATGGTGATATCTTTAGGCTATATGAATAAATGTACAATTCTATTAGCCTACAACACAAACAGGACAGTGATGATGAAAGTTATGTATATTGGATTTTCAAACTCCTAATTGCTTCAAAGTAATGAATTATACAAAAACTTTAGCTTGATAACACCATACTAATTACACACGACTCCTTAGACAGGACTGATTGAAAATCATATTCGTACCTGAGAGAACATTCAGATTACATGAAAATTGGTGAATGCTGCAAGTTATAAAAGTTCCTAAATCACTCGTAGAAGCCACTTAATAACGAATCTGTTTGTAGCCGTGCTTCTTGCATGAGACCCCTTGATATTTAAATGTGTTCTATTTTTAAATAACATTTACATTTTTACCGATAAATTAGATACTGTGGAATAGCACTCATGAGAGAATGCATATCCATAACACATATTTTATCATGTGAAATATGTTTAAAACATTTCTAAAATATTTAGTAAAATCTTAAAATCCCCTCTCAGTCGCCTTAACACAAAGCTTCTGCGACATGGGAGTGTATGGGAATGCTGACCTAAAACATTCACTTTTGACTCCACCTATGTCTGTTCCCATTAGCACCCATTAGCACCCATTAGCACCCATTCGCCGCTCCAAGAGGAGGTCCCTGGTGGCACCCTGTTCTCTGCACGCTCACCAGGGTAGCGCTCCTCCTCTCCGTCCTTCCCTCCCTCCATTCATCCATCATGAGTAGGCTGCTAAATGGAGCAAAGCACCTCGCCTCTGACCCCTTTCAATGAGCCACGGGGTCTTCCAGCGGTGCAGCGCTCCCATGATCCCGAGGGGAGCGATTTGGAGCGACCCGCTCGCATCAGTAATGTCCCGTAGCATTCAGGGTGCATTAAGCCTCTGGACGTCCCCTCCAAGTAGAGCTCTCCTTTTTCTCTCGCCATCCATTCATTCTCTCACTCCACTTTCACATGACAAGGTTGGACCAAGTAGAAAAATACGATTAGGTAACAATGGTTCCAAACTTTTTGATACCATTCAAACCATCTGTCTGGTTACACTGATTCTACTTACACTGATTCTACTTACACTGATTCTACTTACACTGATTCTACTTACTTAGTTTAATATTACAGTATCTGCAATGTTGAACCATACGAAGGGTTGTAATGATTTAAATAAATCACATAAGAAAACCTATTTGTAAGGTTTCATCAATACTGTTTTCTCATGCACATACTCGGACACAATCAGCATCTTACCCTGGAGTCATTGGGTGTTTCAGGATATTGCAACAGACACTGTCATCCAAGTGACCTGATCTAGGTTGATCAGGACTCGGCCTGTGTCCAAGTGGCATTCTCCTGGTCCCACTGGTCCCCCTTTTTCAGCCAGACCCATCTACAGATGCTTTCTCTGCTGCCTCCACGTTGTTGCTGATGGCTCTTGCTGAGAGAGTGACTTGCAGACCCCCCGACTGCCCACATGCACTGGATGGACCTCCACTCTGCTCTCTTGTGTGTCCTCCGGACTCTGCCCCCTGTGCACAGTTATCTCCAGCAAGATAAGCCGTGTTGTGGCCTCAGAGACCAAGATGGTGTCTGGTCTTAATGAAGACTGTGTGTATGTGGTGGAATGTTCAGCTGCCTCCCCAGGTCAACGGACATCACCCGGCTGTTCAACAGAGCAGTTCTTGGGTCGCTTGTTTGCAGCGTGGGTGTTAGTGGTGCGTTTAGTTCAAGGACCCACCGACCCGTTATGAGACCCTCCAAATTATTTAATAATCAACCGCCAAAACCACAATGTGCCAACTTTATGCATTATAGTGTCAGGACTGACGCCTGAGACAAGGAGAGAAACAAGTGTGGTCTACGTCGTGGGTGTATCTGCTGCTGACAATGAATGGGTTTTGGGATCAGGTCACGTCTCCACCAACAGTGCAGACAGTTTTCAGTATTAAATATAAGCTTAAGATCAGAGATCTTGGGCTGCACGGTGGTATAGTGGGCAGCACTGTCGCCTCACAGCGAGAGGGTCCCGGGTTCGATTCTCGGGTCGGGTTCGGGTTACTTCTGTGTGGAGTTTGCATGTTCTCCCCTCATGCATGGGTTCTCTCTGGGTTCTCCGGCTTCCTCCCTCAGTCCAAAGAGGTTCATTGATGACTCTAAATGTCCCGTAGGTGTGAATGGTTGTTTGTCTCTACATGTTGGCCCTGTGATAGACTGGTTACCTGTCCAGGTGTACCCTGCCTTCGCCCAATGATAGCTGGGATCGGCTCCAGCCCCCCCATGACCCTGAATACAGGATAAGCGGTAGACAATGGACGGATGGATGGATGGATCAGGTGTCATTGTCGAGATACCGTATTCACATACAAATCACATTTATTAGTTTATAATCATCTGAAACTAAGAATCATTGTGTATGCGCTAGCGTAGAATGAGCTCTTCATATCTACATGGAGCAGGTTGTCTTCACTCTACCATGTTGCACCGCCATGTTTCTACAGAAACACGACGGACAAACCAAATACTGGCTGGGTCTTTTAAATATTTTTATGACACCTTTAGGCCACCATAGTTCTCCATCACGCTTTGAATGGGAGGGGTTCATGGAGGAGTATTCAGTTTAGTCTGCCACTAGATACACTGTTCCTTTAAACATAGCAGTGCTTTCCAGCTCAATTCTAGTATCAGCATGCTAACATGCTCACAATAACAATGGCAGTGTGATGCTATTCAGCAGGTGCAATATTGGCCATGTTCCCCATCAGAGTTTAACATCTTAGCATGCAAATGTGACGGGGCAGATTGTATCACCTCCACACAGGACGAGGGGGAGTGTGTGTGTGTGTGTGTGTGTGTGTGTGTGTGTGTGTGTGTGTGTGTGTGTGTGCGTGTGTGCGTGTGTGTGTGTGTGTGTGTGTGTGTGTGTGTGTGTGCGTGTGTGTGTGTGTGTATGTGTGTGTGTGTGTGTGTAGCCAGTGGCTAGATTCAGGTGCTGATTGAGGGCAGGTGTGTCTGAGTGTGCCTCCATTCTGGAGTTGATTTTCAGCAAACCTGGGGTCTCTTGTGTGCAGTTATGTTGTGCAAGTTAAGTGAGACTATTGAAAGAGCCCGTCCTCTGTGTCGGTGCCTGGCTGTGAAACATGCTGGATTAGGCATGTAGCTCTCTTACTCCTGTGTTCTCTTGTGTGCAGGCCGGGTCTAGCGCCGCAGCCTGAAGGCGGAGTAAAGGCTGAAGTGTGTTTGCCGGCCTTGTCCTGAGGAAGTTCCGTTTCTGGACTGAGAAGCAACCAACCTGCGGCGCAGCTGACCTTTGGCCTTGGATTATCCTGCCCTATTACGAGTCGGACATTGACTGTTTCCCCTCCTCCTCCCTCACAAGCCCAAGGCTCTCCTTTGATTTTACTAACTGTTGTCAATGATTTTAGTATTTTGTATAATAAAATAAGCTTTTAAATCTACCTCAAGGTTGTGCTCTTTTGCCCATTTGGGGAAATGGCTGGTCAGATCAAAAGAACCTCACACCCAGCGCACGCCACACAGCGAGTGTGTTGCATAAACATTTCGTCACCCTCTTAAAATAATGGCATAGTCATATTTCAGGTCTTTCAAAAAAACAGAAAAACGGAACCAAATATAGAGTATTTATTTCATCACCACCAGTGTTGGGAACGTTACTTTAAAAAAGTAATTAGTTATAGTTACTCACTACTTGTTCCAAAAAGTAACTGAGTTAGTAACTGAATTACTTTATAATAAAAGTAACTAGTTACCAGGGAAAGTAACTATTTGCGTTACTGTAAAAAAAAAAGTTGCTTTATGTCAAAGAATATTTTTGACCGACCACCGAGCCTCATTAACTGATCAGATTAAAATGCGCTATTAAATGCACTATTAAAATGCTGCTTATGTCTCTCCCGTTCTGACTCACTCACACACACTCTGCCCCGGCGCCGCCCTTCCACTCACGTCACTTTTTAAATCCCCTACAGCGCGAAACATCGAGTCCCGCGGCTCATTTAGGAAAATGACAGCTCAGAGACGCTGCTTGTTTAGTTTGAGGAGATGGTAGTGCTAATAATAATAAAGCAAGATGATTATTATCATGACCTTATCTGTTACCATTGAAAATCCTGAAATGTAGTAATGTCCGAATCCAAGCCCATCCAAGATAAAACGGGTGCCTTCGGAATGCGTAAAAGACGCACCGGCGTGAAATGTTTTTATTTGGGCTATTAAGTATAATTTATGAAAAATTCAGTGTTAGGGATAAGTTGTTCATTTCACACAAAAAAGATCTTGTAATGAGATGGCAAACTGCAGTCTTGTAGTCTACTCTTATAGTCGCGTAGCGTGTAGTCTTGTGTATAATAATTTAGATTGCATTCTCCGCACCTCGCATGCGGGAATAAATAAAACTTGAGGAGAAATTATACAGTGGGAGACGCTGTGTCTGTCATATATCAAAACAGGGTCAGAGCACACAGCAGTAGACATAATGACGGCGAGACCCCGGTGCCTCCACGAGCCGCCGGGCCGTTCATCATCATCATCACCGTCTTCACCATTCCCACTCCACAGCTGCACCGGATGTTTGCAGCTCGCGGCAAGTTTGCACGTTTCTCCACGGACAACAGGCTGCCGAGACCAGGCACGAGCGGCGCGCAAGCAGAACACGATCCTGCCTTTTTTTTTAACCGACAACCGACAAATTCAATTCATAGTAACGCACCGCATTTAACGTTCAGTAACGATAACGGCGTTGTAACGACGGAAACAGTAATTAGTTAGATTACCCCGTTACTGAAAAAATAACGGCGTTACCTAACGCCGTTCTTTTAAACGGCGTTATTCCAAACACTGATCACCACACAAAAAGGTGATGACAATAGATGACTATTTTCAGAACCTTTTTTGTGTGAAATGTATTTAAATACTTGCATATACTTATATACTCTATATTTGTTTTTTTCCAGGTTTTTTAAAACTTCAAAATATGACTCAGGCCATTATTTGGTTGACGATTTGCTTATGAGCACTAAACATAAGGTACAGCTGAGGCTGACAGGATATATTTTCCTGGTATTTTGTCATAAACCGAACCATTGGACAAATTAAAATGCTAACCTACAGCCTGGACAAACTGTCCACCCAATAATTGTGGAGATATTTTAGTCTGGATCAAAGTCCTGGACAGCCTGCCATCTATAGCGTGGCTAAAATAAAGTAAAAGTTGAACATCAGGGTAACAAAGGAAAATCAATCAAGCATCTGAGCTGGGATGAAACTGATCTGACCTCTGTCCTCTGAGTCATGTGATCTAACAAACAAGCAACGTTGGTTTGAAACTTGAAATTACCTTCTGGGATTATAAACATGATAAAGTCAGATGTTGTCTTTTAACCCTTTTCTTTTCTTTCTTTTTCTTTTTTGTCTTTTTAAAAATGCCTGAAAAATGTCCCTCTTTTTTTTACGTCTTTTTGCATTTAGCACTTAGGCACAAGCACTTTCTGTGAAGCACTTTGGTTGCGGCTCAGCCGTTTGTATATGTGCTATATAAATAAAATTTGATTTGATTTGATTTGATTTGAGAAGTGGTTATATATTATTCATTGTGTATTTAGCAATGGTTATTTTGCCATTAGGTATAGGTTTTGCATACTGGCAGACAATCATAGAAGAGCACAATTTGATGGTCGATATTTTGTTTTTCTGTTAGCTTATCTTGAAGTTATTTACATATTCATCTATCTCCACTGTCAGGAGACTGGAAATTTGAATCCTTTATCTTATCGCCCCATTACCCCTGAACCGTCCATGCATCCATCTACCTAACCTTAAATACTTCACTCACCCTGTCTACCACCTGTCCATCCTATCATCATGTCCTCCTCCTTCACCATTTGTCCTGCTACCCATCCGTCCGCTTGTCTTCCTCCATCCATCACTTCGCTTATTCCTCCCTCCATGTCTTCAGCTCTTCTGCATTCCACTTTCCAGTGTTTCTTCTCCACCTTCCTACTTCCATTGCTTGCCTTCCAGAAGTGTGACTACTGGTTACTTCACAAAAGAATACGTTCATCGCCATGGAGTGTGTTATTCCTTCTTATTATTTTCCTTTATTTTGTATTTTTATCAAAGCTCGATGCTACTGGCTAATTATGCACTGAGATAACTAGGGCTGTCACTATATCAGCTTGTCAGGCAAATTCCTCATACTTATAATGATGATAACTGTGCTATTTCAAAATGAAATGCTGATACCATGCACCCTGTTAAGTCATCCAGAGAGAGTTATTAATTATATATTTATATATATCGTGATTTAACAAGGTGCATGATACAAGCATTTCCATTTTTAAATATCACAGTTCATCAATCATCAAATCTTAATGATGTGACAACACTATGCCCAACACTTATCTGGATTATGATGTGGCCTTGAGAGCTCAACACACTGCAAATTAAGTAAAAACATGCAAATGGAACAACACAAGCAAATGAAGAAACATCTTCACTGATTTGAAGGCACACACAAACATCAATTTGAAGACACAACACAACAGAAGCTAAAAAGTGATGAACACAGCTGGGACATGTAGAGCTTGTTGTTGCCATATCTGGATTATGACATTATTGAAGTCAGCTATCCAACAGAGGTGTTGGAAGATATACTAAAATGTCAGCTATTTTTGGTTTATGGAGCATTGTGATACAATATATAAATCATGCGATCACAGTTTCCTAAACCACAAACCATAGCAACAACAAGGCTACCCCCAGCGATGTCCATTGCTTTGTTTGTTGTGTTGTGAGCTTCTTACATGTCTACATGTGTCATCAAACTGATATTTTCAGTATCATATTATTTATTCACTTGCTTGTGTTGTGTCCATTTCAAAGTGATTTCTTAGGTCTCAGGATGTGGATTGTTGCAACAGTACGGGTCATCTGAAAAGCATATTCACATATCACACATACATACCAATCTACAGATGAAAATCCTCGAACGGGGTTCAGCAGCAATAATTCCCTCTGAGGAACAGCCAGCCCACCCAAACACAATTATTCGACAAGCACACAATCAAGCCGTTCTCGACGCAGCACCTGGATTCTTTTTCTGAATCCGTTGATGCATGGAACAAGGGGAGAGCAAAACAAAGCGCACGCGTCGTCAGCCTGCAATCCAATCCTCCATTGTAATCCCCTAGTTTTTAATCAAGGCATATAATTACCGCCTATAATGCAGCATTAGTACTCAGACCCTAAATTATGATTGCACAGAGAAATTGTGATTATTTCCTTCTCCTTGATCTAACCCTTTCTCTGCCGGGTTCATTGTAGCTACTTATTACTCAGCGACGCAAAAAATCAGCCCTCAAGTCACCCCATTTATACCTTGTTCCGCAGGTCTCCATGACAGTTCTTAACAAATGCACCTCTGCTGCACCTCACAGAGTGAGAATGGAGCCAGATGAATGTGGCAATCAGTGCTTGTTGGGTTCGAAAGAGTCATAGAGGCTGATTGCACGGTGGGAGCCACAGAGCAGCGCTCCTCAGACTCTCTCCATGCTAGGAATAACAAGCTCCATCGCCCACAGTGTGAAACAACAGACTGCTAATTGGAATCAGCACGCCTCTCCCTAAGCTTATTCTAATATCTGCCGGATGCCTGGTTCCTGCTATATGTAAGGTATGGGGGTGTACTGTTGCAGCTGTTGGCTACGTACAAAGCAGATCTCTACAGCGGTGCATTTATTAATGATGCGTTGTGTTGAAACACCCCTCATGAAAAAAACAAGGACAACTTACCGAACATTATGAATTTAACCTTTCTATGCCTCAGCACCTACATCTCTAGGTTACATCACATAGACTGTGTACTCTTCAAGCATCAGTGTTCATCCACACAGCCGACCCCCAACATGGGGAAAACACACAAGTTGATTTAACACTAATACATTGGGAATATACCATGTACATGCAACACAACAAATAATATGAAATAACATTTAATATCAGGACACATTTATTGGCCTACATCCTGATTTCTTATGAAAAAAATGCAGCAAAAATAACCTGACACACAGTGAGACTGGGCCCTTGGAGATCTGGTCTTTTTTTCAGGTTGGTGATCCACCCATGTTGCTGACATTCTGAAAAGCTCAGTGCCAATGGTTTTAAATTATTTTCTCCTACAGTCTCTGAACATGGAAACTGCAGTATCAAGTTTAGACCTCACAAACACATAAATTAATTTGAAAAAGTTCCCTTGAACCTTGCATTTCAATTGTGTTTGAATTGAATCTGTAAGCGAGGGGACATGATTTTGGTATCCATTAGTAGTCTGTTTGTAGTCTGTATTGTATTGATCAAAGCTTTGGTTGAATGCAGATAAACAGTCAGTGTGGAGAGCAAAAGAAGAATGCATGGGGCAAAATAAAATCTCAGAACCCGTCAGCTAAAGTCTGGTGACAAGTTAGCTTTTTCTTTTTCTTTGTTTGTAATTAGCTTGTAACCTGGCTGGTTGTGAAACAATCTGATGTAAATGTTGTCTCTCAACTCCAACTCCAGTCTTGTATCTCATGTTTGTAAAGAATGAACAGCATATGGAAGAGGATGTCTAGGCCCAGATATCGGATACACTCGAACCCCAGAAAAACCGCCAGTTGTCCCATGCCGTCACCAGTGGTTTATGCACTTCATCATATAAAGTATATATCTACCTTCTAATGCCCACATTATACATGATTGCACCATTTCAAGGGTTAACATACAGCAGCAGGTAACATTTCACAAATATGCTACTCGGGGGCGACGCTGAAGCCCGTGTGCAACACGGCAGCACGGAGAACGAACTGCTGCTGTGCTGCAAACACAAAGACTAATATATTCTCTCTGAACTCAACAGCAACACTCAAAACACACGTCGAGCATGCAAAGAAGTGTTAGCGGTAAAACGTCACATACACAGTATGTTGATTGATGCTTCATCCAGAAATTGCACCGCCATAATAAGTGACTCTTCCTAACGCTGGACACTGCAGAGTTATGTAACATTACAGGTGGGAATACCACCGGCCTGATTCCTGTCAATCAAACGTACATCTGCAGGTCTGTAGACAAAAGCCAGATGAACAGATGGATGCCCTCAACTTGCACAACCGACGAGATTTCCATCCCAAAATCAACACCATCTCCTGTTGGTGTGAGGCGGGGGAGGGGGGCGTGGGAGGGTTTGGAAAATAATACATCGTATCACCAAAGAATACCAGTGAGCGACCAGCTGGGGGGAGATGTATGGCTTGCTTAGATCACTGTCTCGCTGCTACATGCACTGGATGATAAATTGATTTGACAATGGTGGGTGTAACCACTATCATCCATATCTCAATAGCTTAACAAGGGTTATCATGTGCTGCTGTGCTGAGAGTTATTGTAGGGGTGGGGGTGGCGCTGTAGAGTGTGTGTGTGTGTGTGTGTGTGTGTGTGTGTGTGTGCATTTGCATGTTTTTTATTTCACATCTGTGTTTGTGAGTGTACATTTGCTGTTTGTTTTTGCACCTGTTCAAGTGTGTTTGAAATTGTATTTGAGTCTGTGTGTGTGTGTGTGTGTGTGTGTGTGTGTGTGTGTGTGTGTGTGTGTGTGTGTGTGTGTGTGTGTGTGTGTGTGTGCAAATCACACTCCAGCTGTCAATGCTGAGGATCAAAACAGTGATGCCAGTATGAGTGTGTGTTCTACTCATACAGCTATCTTTGTGAGGACCAATTACAGGTTTATACCTTAAGAGTGAGGACATTTTGGAAAGTGAGGTCTTTTGTTGGCAGTCCTCACTTTGGGACAAACCTTCAAAGACCTGTTTGAGGGTTTGGGTCAGACTTAGGTTTAGGTTAGGGTTAGTGTTGGGGTAGCTGGGTCAGTTGGTCCTCACGAAGATAGAACTACAACACTGTGCGTGTGTGTGTGTGTGTGTGTGTGTGTGTGTGTGTGTGTGTGTGTGTGCGTGTGTTGACTGTACCCCCTTCAACAAGGCATTACAATCCTATTGATTCCTCATTAAAACCCCTTGCCAAAAAATCCAGCCTGTTGCCGCTGAGGGAGGAGAGACGGTAGGTGTGTCATCCACCTGAGGAGCAATGAAGCGAACTCTGCACGTGTTGAGGAGCACGCCTACACAGCTAAAGAAATAAACACACACACACACTGGCTCAGGATGGTGCATATACCTGAAGGCACGAGCCACAAATATGATGCATGTTCTCAACACGCACACACACATATGCACATACCCATTGTATGATGTGTGACTGAGCGCATGTATCCCTTCTTGTTTTTTTCTCCCCCCTCCTCTCCCACCCAGCCCCCACTCACCCCCACCCCTTTTTAATTAAAGCATGCAGTAAGTGTGAAATTAACTCTCTCCTACACCAGGCCTGACAGCTCTGAGTGGGAGGAGGCAGAATCAGACGCCTTTGTCTCTGCACGTAATTAGAGAGATGGAGAGAAAGAGAGGGGGAAGAGGGAGAGAGAAAGAAGACCAGCCGGTCCACCACAATGAGAAACCAGCAGCGAGACGGAAGAGATAAAAGAAAGACAGGCTGTGGAAGAAGATGAGAAGAGGAGGGGAGGGGAGGAAGGCTCGGAGCATGATAAAGTGGAGAGAGGATGATAAAGTAAGATGAGGAGGGGGGTGAAGGGAAGGGGCGATTTTAGGGGAGAGGAGGCTGCTGGTGACAGTGGAGGGAGAAAAAAGAACGAAAGAAAGAGGTGTGTATGGTTGCTGTAGTCAATACAACTTGTAAAAAAAAAAAAAACTCATCCTCTCAGGCCTGGGGATAATTTGACAATCCACCGCCGCACTGCCTTGTTGTGCAGCGAGAACCACGCGAGAGAGAAAACCACAGAGCAAGAAGGAGAAGAACAGAGCGGAAGAAGGGAGAGTAGCAGCAGGCTTGATAGATGGTACAATTTGGAAAAGGAGAGAGGCAGGGAGTCTTATGAGTTTAAGAATTGATGAAGACAAAATGGGCCCGGGTAGCAGGGGTAATAACTTGCGGGGCCTCGTGCTGCTCCTTATGGGCCGTGTCCTGACTCGGCCCGCCTCTGATGGACGGTTTCCCCACCTTTCTGTGTCTGGCTGCGCCTCCCTTCCACGGCTGAAATGAGAAAAGGTAGGAGCAGCGTGCTGGTTTTCAATGGAGAAATCGCTGGTACACTGGAAAGGTAATCAGGTGCTGCATTGTGAGTGCAGACCATCACTGATGTTGTCCAGCTTCTGAACTTCCTCTGAATCGGTGTCGCCTGATTCAAACACAGAGGGGGGACGTAAGTGCTGAGGAAGTAAAAATGGAACTAAAGAATTGTTACTGTGCTTCATCAAATTATACATAACTGTGAACAAATATTTGCAGAGAAATTGTGGGCATTAGTTATCAAGTTTAGTGAGAGCACTAGGAATATGTGTTACTTCCCATACCATTACCATACCATCCCAATATCGCAATGACTTTAGAGAGCACTACTTATAACCACGCTGTTTTTTTTTTCTTCTTTACTGAAGGGGAACTTCAACGATTATACACATCAAAGTCTGTTTTCTAAGTGGTTGGGGTACTGCTCTATATGTGGGAAAAAGTTTAGTGTGCATGGTCTGATAAATTGTGATGTTACTTGAGTCAGTTGGCTCTGAACACCACAACTTTGAAAGAAATCTGGGGCTGTGTTGTTAGAAAGAAATGAGTTTACCAGACCAGAGTAGCCCGCTGCTCCTCTCTGCTAGAGGCCAGTGGAACCAGGCTAGCCGCCGCTAATGTCACATACCCGAATCTCTGAGAGAATGCAAGTTCAAGGAACAACCTCCTTTAAGCGCCTTCAACTTGCATTCTCTCTACTGGCCATCAGGGGGCGAATCCTGTGGTTGTAAAAAGAAGTCTGATTGTATAATTGAAGTCAATTGCTTGTTTCAATTCTTCTACATTAAGAGTCAAATACACCAAAAAGCAGGGTATGCTTTACAGCATTGCTAGCTTGTGATTGACAGGTTTCTACCATGCTACCAATGCAATTAACTACAAAGATGACTGATAGCTGTAAAGCTGACCTGAGGCCAGATAGATCCAGATCCAGTGAGGTTGCTGCTCTGTTACTTGTGTTCATTCGATCCAATCCTCCGCTGTCTAAATGTTGTCGCTTCCATTCACTGGTTGCAAAAATTCATGATGGCAAAGGCCAAAATCCAAAACGCGTTATTCACAAATGAATTGGTGACATCACCATGACTACGTACACTTCCCATGTGTATAATCAGAATACAGTTTTAATGTAACGCTCCAAAACCTGCCGTCATCCATCCACCCGATATAACACCTTAATTTACCTGCTCATACGTCACTAATGAAGCACTCCAACATGCATGTTCCCACATAACCACAGTTCAAGATGATAACCATGAGTAGGTTGGGAAGCACAGCTTGAAACTTAGTCAGTAATTAGGCTCTTCACTATGTTGCTCAGATACACCTCATCCATCTGAAAGCACACAGTGTGTACAAAGCCTTCCTGTTCTTCTGTGCAGCGTGTCCTTCTCTCAACGTCTTATTTATTTTTAGGAAACAGATGTGTTGACCTTGATGAGAGACACAATTCTGAGAAAAACACAATTGTACCATTCAGCAGCAGGAGTTGGATGAGGTCAGCCGAGACTGTTGTTGGCGTGGCAACGGCATTGTTTGATATTCATTACATCTGTGAATGCATTTCCCTCACACTCACCCACACACAGTTTTCGCAGGCAAATGGGATTATTGAGGATCTACTCGCAATTGTTTACAGAGCCCATTTGGGCTCTTGGTGCAGGATTTGGTTCAGGTCTTGGGAAATATTACCCCAAAAAAGATATGGTACAGGTCATGAAGTAACAGGATAATAAGAAGACAGGTCACAGGTGTATTTAGTCGACACATGCTCACAGAGAATTTGGCCAATCACTCTGTAGGTATATTGCAAGTTGGGAGTGTGAAGGATAAAAGTACAGTGGCAGAGAGACACACAGAGCGAGGGAGAGGATGTCAACGGTAATTCTCAGTGGATATCTGGCCCCTGAGGGCATCCAGCCCTGAGGCTATAGAGACTTAGAGAGACGAAGAAGAGAGTAACTCCACCAACAAACAACTCTACTCCTCAATACGATATCTGCTACCTAAAGCTTGGAGCAGACTTTAACATTATTGAATTATTCATGTTCCGAGGCAACCCCCCAAATCCAACAAAATCTTACCTGTTCGATACATGACAATGTATAAGGTTTCCAAGGGGGGGGCATGTAGGGAATGAACAGGAGAGGGCCAAGCACCGAACCCTGGGGAACACCTTGGGATAGAGGAGTTGTGGAGGAAGGTTTTCCGATTAATGAACCTGCTGTCTCTTGGTGAGATGACCTTGACCAGGAGAGGGCAGAACCGCTGATGCTGAGGCGGGAGAGCAGGATGTTGTGTTTAGACAGAAAGAGAGGTTTGGAAACAAGCCTGAAGTTTGTCATTATGTCCGCCTTGAGCTCTATAAATGAAAATGTATTATTAATTTAGTGTAATCATGTTGCGTCATTCGCGCCAGGATTTACGTCTATTCTTCGTATTTAGTCTGTATGCAATCGCGCCACGTGAAGAATTTGCTTTGGGTTGGTGAGAACACATCTTGTCACCAAAAATGGAATGGACAGCCAATTAAAAAAAACAAAAAAAACAACAATCATCCTTGAATTTTTTTGCCGCAATTTACATTACAAAGAAATGGAAGAAAAATGCTGAATTTAGAAAAGACATTGGTAATGAGAAGGGCACTCAGTGAATGCAGACCTCTGCCAAGGCCGTTTCCATCATTGAAAAATAATAAATGTATCTGCCCCGCCATTCAAATCCTAAATTCAATAGGTTCATCTTGGTGCGTGCTACAACACAAAGTTTAATTGTAATCAGCCAGTAGTTTTTCCAAATCCTGCAGACGAACAAACAAACCAACAAGCAAACAAACCAAACTGAAAATATAACGGAGGTAATAAGGATTGTTGCCAACAATGGACCCTTCAAGTCCCAGCCTTAAATGCGGACTGGCTAATCATAGCGTAGCATCAGCCAGCTCGAATCCCATGAGATCGTTTCATTTTCAGACTGTTTTTTTCTGAATTTGGAGCTAGTTGTGGTTACGTTTTTATGTCAAAGTGATAGTTGATTTTCGTCTCTCTGTAAAAACTGGCAGACCTAACATCAATAGCGTATTGTCAAGTGCTACAGGGTTTTTTTTGTGTTTGTAACAGGGATGACCGGTCTCTGGATGTGACTGCATGTTTTTCATCGATATACAGGAATGTGCACTTTGTTTGTTACACATTACATGTTGTACTGGTTGTATATTATATGCTTAGATTTAATGTTTACTCAATTGCATTACACTTTTACGGATGTCTATTTTTTTATTTGATTTGTTTACTGAAGAGCACTTTGATTGTGTGTTAGTTGTAAAAGGCCTTCATGGACATTTGCTTTTGTCCAAATTGTTACTTCTACCAAACACATCTATCTATCTATCTATCTATCTATCTATCTATCTATCTATCTATCTATCTATCTATCTATCTATCTATCTATCTATGCTGTATGACATTAATGCATATTACTTCACTCATTCCTACAAATGCAAAAGCTTACATGACCTTCACAGCCCCATGGTAAATGGACCTGCATTTCTATAGAGCGTTTCTAGTCTTTACAACCACTCAAGGTGGTTTACACTACATTCAGTCTACATTCTCCCATTCACACACATTCATCCTCTGATGGCAGAGGAGACACCTGCCCATCAGGATATAATGTATCGAACACATTCACACACTGCGGACTGGAATCGAACCATACTATACTATAGACCTATACACTGGATTTGTGGCTGGTCCTCAACATGTATTTCTAGTTAATTATCATGTTGATTTCTGTCACTTGAGAAAATTACCTGTAAATAGAAGCTCACGATGTTAGGACTTATTATTAATAACAGGAATAATACAATACGTGAGGAATAATCCGGGATGTAGTTTATTGGAGAATGTACTTTGACTACAGTTGTCCTCCACTGAACTTATTGATTTGATAACATCAACAGAAATTCATTTAACAGAAATTGCAATTGCATGCAAGCATAAATAGATCCTCTCAATTAGTCACGGAATCATTTTATGTACTTTTAGCTTTTTAATATTTTCAAATATGTGATCTGACAGGAGCCGACCACTTTACAAAAGGTATCCATATTTATTTCTCATGCTACAGCAGATAAACCTATTATTATAACGACATTAAAATGCATCAGAATACAGGAAATTACATCTAGTCTGTCAAATAATGTCTGGGGAAGGACCACCAGAGCACCTGTTAAAATGCTCCCCACACACATTTATTTTGCTTCTTACGCTCATACCCCCACCCCTACTGTTTATAATAAGGTGTAATAAGGTTTTATGGTTTGTCTTAGATGTTATTTTCCTGCTGTGTGTGTTATATCAGAAAATTGCAATATGGTGTATATAATGTACTAAGAATAACAGGCAGTAACTGGAGAGGATAAACCCAAATTTCAACCCCAACTGGCCATGGCTGTATGACAATGCCCAAATCATGTCTCACTTATTATAAGGTGCTGTCTGCATCTAAGTGCTACTTTGGATGCAGTTCTCACAAAACAATCCGTTTATTCACATTTTGAATGAATGTAATTACAAGCACTTCAGCCACAACAGGTTTTGTGATCATAATGATAAAGTTTGGGCCTGTTATTTCAGCATCTGTCAATGTTTCACATTAATGGGACCGCCGATAAACAAGTCTTAATGTGGGCTATAATGGGAATTGGGTAACAAAAGCCTCTAAATGATATTCAACAAGGAGAAAAGCTAAAGTATTGAGTCGTTTGCTACACAACACATTTTTGGCCACTTAAAGTGTCTAAAGTGTGAAAGGACGACTGTCAAAGTGTTGAGAGTAAAATCAACTGGTGACTCGGTCTGTCATTGATCCCAGTGTCTGTGTGTCGACTCCACACCGCCCTCTCTGTCCTGTTTACAACATCCCAGCTCTCAGCGTCAACATCCTCCAAAGCGTTGTCAATAGCGTCCTGTCCAAGCCGTCCATCAGAACACCCGCCCGGCACCACCCCCTTTCCCCTCCATTAGCTGCACACAAACCCCTGGCGGCTCCACGGGACCAGACGGCCCGCCTCGGCCCCTGGCTCCGGCTATTGATTGGTTCTTACGGTAATGGGCGTCTGTCTCCCTTTTGTCTAATTGGCTAAGTGATCGGATTGATCCTCAGATTTGTTCGCTAAGTTCATTTGCCGTGGCCACCGCCGAGACCAGCGAGTGGACTGCATGGCATGTTCGGAGCTGTGCAAGACATCCACCATAATGGCTCTGTAATTGATCAACTGCAATGGTGGGTGGGGCTGGATGCATTAGTGCTGGAGAATGTTAAGAGAATGTTGATTAAGGCTCATTATAGCCATCATTATGTGATTATCGATCATGGCGCACGTGTTGTGGATGGCCTGGAACAAACCTTTTATCTGACGTCTTGTCTGGAAAATGACTGATCTCAAGTCGGTTTTCTTACCATCCGTCAGGTTGTAATGAAAGATGCTGTCGAGGAGAGCGGGGGAATGATTTCAGATCAGCCCTCGTATGTTGAGAGGATTGAAAAAAAAAGTAGCCATATATCTGGGGGAAAACATCAAACCTCCTAAATGACTAAAGATCAATGTAAGTCATTCAATATCTCACACCCAGAGGGAATTTTATCCGACTGCATCCATCGGGGAAAAATCTATTTTAAACAGGTATTTTCTCTTCTCAGTTACAAGCCGAATTTCAAAGCTCTTCCTCAACATTTTGATAATCTATTTACACAAATATTTAAGCAATGCGGCGGTGTACACATGATATTTTATCTCAAGCCAAAACAAGTGAGGGCGGGCTGCGGACCGCCGGTAGCCTGCAGGCTCCGAGTCCTGTCCCAGTAGCAATAACACGTACTTCATTTCATATCGGAGTCTCACCTTGATACTCCCACACTCCTCTTATTGTTCCTCTCCCCATATCCACAGAGCGGGCAGGGGGGAGAGCGAGGTAGACAGATAGTAAGAGAGAGAGAGGGTTAGAAACACATGAATCCTGCACCGCTGCCGGTATCAGCGGCTAAACACACGCGGTCATTGATTAACATGGGATTAACGCCTCCGAGTGCACGCGCAGAGAACCAACCACCGCCATCGCACATGTACACTCGCTGGGAGCTCCTGCAGCCCCGCGCTGCCACCACGATGTGTTATCTCCCTCCCATATGTGTACCTCAGGGCCCTCCGGTCTCCATGATAGACTGTCTGGCTCAGTACCGCCGAGTCTCTGCGGCGTCCTGGAGGGGTTGAGCGTCTGAACGTGTGCGTGGAGGTGTGTGGAGGGAGTCAAGGCCACCTTTCCATTCCAGTCACTCTCCCATAAAACAATTCAATCTGAAATCCTCCCCCACCCTCACCTACCGCAGTGGCTGCAACAGACATGCAGATTCGCGTGTGTGTGTGTTTGTGAATATTCATGACGCCGTTTAAAAATCGACACCAGCTATTGTGTGTGAGCAACATCATTCTCCGACATTAGCTCTCCTCCTCATTATGAGTCCTGACTCATCAGCATGGTGTGAAGCTCCCTCTGAATGAGCTTCATTCATATTCAGGTAAACACCATCTCACACAGACGGCAATGGCGGTGGAAAAGAGTTTGTCGCCCCTGACCGCGTTAACCCCCCGCTCTCCTGTGTGGGGGCGACCGGCCCGGGATGCTGGAAACAGTCAAGCAACACCACGGCGTGTTGAAATGTTAAGCCTGGAGGGTGAAGATTTCCACATGGCGGACAAGAGGAGCAGTGTGAGTGTGAGGAAACAAATGTGTCATTGTACATTTCTGCAAACCAATGATGTCTTTTTCCGTTTTTTCTTGCATTCAGTCAGAACAAGTGATGTAGTGAAGTGTAAACCGCTGACAGTGATCAGAGAACTCTGATCAAAAGCTCATATGGATCAAAATGCATCATTCCCAAATGATGCTGTTTTAAATAATTCACTCACGGTAATCGAGAAGTCCGCTTCCGGTCTTAATTTTGGGTCTTTCCATACGTGGCATTATCTGGAATAGCATTTTAAAAATGTCATTACGTACTAACGTTAATTCAGTTTTTGTCTGCTTTCTGCTGGATACCTGAGGCTGGTGTTTTATGCACATTGAAAATCATGACAGAGAAAGAAAAGAAAAGAAAAAGAAAAATGATTTGCTGTGAATGAAAAACAAATGGACACAACGCCTGTGGTTGAAGCCAAGCTCATCAGTTGGATTGATAATTCCTGGTCACGTAATTCCCCCAGAGCGAATCGCTGATCCTAAATCAGATCCTAAGCCTGCTCTGCACTGTCGTAGTACATGCATGTGCATATGTTATATACATGTTATATGTATATATGTTGTTGCATTGTTTCTGCGTTATGTTGTTGAGGTATGCTGTTGCATTAAGTTGTTGTGTTACGTTGTTTTTACGTTACGTTGTTATTACGTTACGTTGTTATTACGTTCCGTTGTTTTAACATTACATTGTATTTACGTTACGTTGTATTTACGTTCTGTTGTATTTACGTTCTGTTGTATTTACGTTCTGTTGTATCTACGTTCTGTTGTATCTACGTTCTGTTGTTATGCTGAATTTACATTACGCTGTTTTATGTTACATTGTATTTACGTTATGTTGTTTTTAAGTTACGTTGTTTTTCCGTTACGTTGTTTTTCCGTTACCATGTTTTTCCGTTACCTTGTTTTTACGTTACCTTGTTTTTACATTACCTTGTTTTTACGTTACGTTGTTGCATTGTTGTTGTTGCGTTATGTTGTTGTATTACGTTGTTGTATTACGTTGTTGCATTACGTTACGTTGTTAGGTTACGTTGTTAGGTTACGTTGTTACGTTGTTACGTTACATTGTTGCGTTACCTTGTTGCGTTACCTTGTTGTGTTACGTTTGTGCGTTACGTTGTTGCGTTACGTTGTTGCGTTGTGTTGTTGTATTGCGTTGTTGTATTGCGTTACGTTAATACGTTGTTGTTGTGTTACGTTGTTGCGTTAAGTTGTTGTTGTATTACATTGTTGTTGTATTACGTTGTTGTTGTATTATGTTGTTGAGTTACGTTGTTCCATTCTGTTGTTCAACTCAATCAACTTTAAAAAATGTATAGTGTCATATCAACATAAAAGTTATCTCAGGACACTGTCAGTTCTGTTAGAACATGATATACATTATATTATATTCATACCATATGTTGTTACTTTATGTTATGTTGTTACATAATTATTTTTAAAACAAATATTATATGTTATATTTACCATGTGGCACAGTGTGTTTCTGCAAATGTGGTAGAAGGCTGATATGAAACATATTTTTCAAAACATATTTAGTTATTCAGAAACGTCTGGTGAGCGTGGTGATAAGGGGAAAGACAGAGAAGTGAAGAGGCATAGAGATGGAGAGAATAGGAGATCATGAAAGGATACTGGAGGAAAGAGAGGGAGCCATGGATACAAAGTGATATGTCATCACAGAGGAAAAAAGGTTAATTTATTTAACGTGCTGTACATGATCCCAGAAGCTGCGTGACGACGATGCTATCACCGGCATGTTTCATGTACCCTTTAGGCAATGTTGTTCATCGGCACACAATTACCCTGTCTTACGTCAAAGTCGACGGTGCCTTCGACTGTCTCCGCTTGTAATGAGTCGAATATTCACAATATTTAGGTCTCTGCTGAGTTCAGCACATAAAAGAGATCATGAGATCAGGACAATTAGACTCTTGGATTAAAAGCCCCAGAGTGGCCATTGTTTAGGCTGCAATGAGTCTCATGGTACAGCAGCCACAGCGTGCATTAAAAGGAAAGCATGGCGAGAACATGTATGATTTACTCAAACGAGGAGGGATGATGAGTGTTAATGGCGACCTGCAGTGTGTCCTGGAAGAGCATGGGAAGAATGACCATGCTTGTGTGTGTTAGCTATAGGCGGGCCTCCAATTACAGACAGCAACAGGAGTAGCCGCTCATTACTTTGATACGGACCATGGCTGGTTCCCATGTATTTAATGGACACCAGGGTGTTTGCACCATTAGGCTGCTTCCCTACCACCATCTGGTCATCTGAAGAAACTCCTGTAACAGCGGAACATAGCACATCATTATGGCCTTGAGCATGTGTGTGTGTGTGCGTGAGTGAGAGAGTGTGTGCTTTGTGAAACGGAGGTTAGCGCCCAGTCGATGATAGAATCGGCAAATGGACGCCACCTTTTGCAGCATGAGGACAAGTCATTTTAGCACCCTAATGGAATTTTACAGCGTGGGAATACAGTGTATAGAAAGAGATATCATCTCATGCAATAGGAAGAGCCATGCGCTATGATGAATTCTGATATTTCTATTTATATAGCGGGAGACGGAATTTATTTCCAGTTGAGGTTAACAGAGTTGAGATTGCCAATACCTCAGACAAACCCACTGGAAGACTTTACATGCTCCAAAAGCATGTGACTGCCCATGTTGCCAGGTATGACACACTCAGTGACGTAAAGATACATTTCAATACTGTACAGTGCACACTCCATGGTGAAGGCCCGGCCGTCTAATTTATCACCGCCTTTCATTTCCAACTCTAGCTTTTAATAAGCCAAGCTCGGAGTCATAAATAACGAGATTCACTAAATCATTAGCTATTAGCTGCTTTGCGTGAGTTGCTCACAAAAGGTTCGCTCCGTGAGGTTTATGTGCGTTTATTGGCCCTGTGAATTTTTAAGGAGGGCTTCGGAGAGTGCAGTAGATCAACAGCTTTTCTAAACACAAGTCTCGCACTAAATCATGTCACATCTGGAGTCTGGTAACAACTTTCTGACAGTGTTGATGATGGAAGTTACGAGCAACAATATGACTGCCAGAATAAAAATCTTCTCCTGGCAGCCAGGCACTATTATCAGGAGGGCATTAAACATCACTTTAATGCAATTAAAAGATTCTCCACTGGTTGGGAGCTGCACAGGTGGACAGTTTGGCATCCTAAAGGGGGATTAATCACATGTAGGCAGTTATTGAACCTCAATACTTTTATACCGGCCAGAATGTTTCTGTATTCAAAACTGTCCTATCAAAGGGGGAAAAAATGAATATTTGCTGGATTCGATGGCTGCTTGTGTTAAAAATGAACACATGATAAGTTTTAAAATATATTCCTCAAAGTCATATCAAAAGCATTTCTTTGGTTGCTTTACCAGATGAATCTGTCGGGCTTCAGTAGGGAACAATTTTGAAATATGGCTATTCAAAGGTATTCATTTTGGAAAATAATTATTAATAATAATGATAATATTATTTAATTTGTATTTAATCAATCGGGGGAACAATTCACAATTTAATTCAGTCTCATTTGATATATTAACTATCAATTAAGAACTTGGATTATTAATGAATTAATTATTGTTAATAAAGTTACCTTTTACAACTTGTACATCTGAAGGAATATTACATTTTTTGCAGAGCCGAGGGTTCATAGCATTTATTCTTATGTAAGATAAATAATCAGCAGTTGTTAAAACAAAGTTTATTAACAATAAACAAATAAACTTTGTTTTAAAGGTTGTATCAGCGATTCTGAGGGGTATTCCATCAAACTCGCTAAGCGCAAAGCCGGGCTAATTCCGATAAGCCTCGCTACCTTTAGCGAGAGTTGCGTTCCATCAACGTGACTTGAGGGACTCTCCGCTAAGTAACCATGGGAATTTATCCGACCAAACTAGCCTGCTCCGGGGCAGGCTAAACATCAGGCTTACTTTAGCGGGGGTTTCAGAGAAGTCCGTCTGTCGGAAACAACTGTACCAGCAGAAGGTTCCGCCAAGTCTAGTCCTCGTGATTTCATCACGTGAAAGACCAAAAATTACATATATGAAGTACAAACTATATTTGCATCAAGTGTCTAAGAATACATGCTTGAAATTAAAAAATATGAATAAATTGTTTATTTCCTGAACACCGACTATCTAAATACATATCTATTTGTTGTGTTGCTAGTCTCCCAGTTGGGTGAGTGGTGATGCACCTGCCCCCAGGTGCAGGCAGTCCGTGTTCACATCCCGGCCAGGACGTCTTACAAATAATTTTTTTTTGATTGCATAATTGTCTTTAGATCAGAGAATTAGACCAACATTTTACTTTAACTATGATAAATATGTCATACAATTTCCCCAGAACCCAAATATAACTTGCAAAAACATGATAGATATAAGTTGTAGATCCCAATGACAAAGGCATTGCTGCATGCAATTTTCAGCCACATAAATTCCTTTCAGGTGAGTTCATTAATAGGTTCATTGAATGTATTCATTAAATTGTTGCGATAAATGAGTTGGTCAATGTAGATGCATTTACTAGGCCTATCTAAAAAAAGAGAGAAAGAGAGAGAGAGAGAGAGAGAGAGAGAGAGAGAGAGAGTTCCGGCCAAAGAAAGAAAAAGAGACGACTATGGACGGGAATTGAACCGTGGGCGACCGCATGTACAGCCGGCACGTTACCTCTACACTATCCTCACATTAGAGAAAATGTAGTCAGTGTTATATTAGAACATGTTACTCTTAACGGTACTTCCGTATTTAATCGCTCGGCAATTCTTGCCCAAGCAGCCTCGCGATTTTTATTTATCACTACAGTATTCCCTTTTTTGGTTATGATGGGTTTGTACTCCTCGTACAGTTCCATCAATAATTTTTGCTCTGGTCTTTTCTGCCATTTTCTCGATGATTCGACATTCACGGTTCTGGTCTGGCTTCATATCCCGTGAACGTGCGTAACACAAGACAACGTTAACCTGGCTTGAATTAACCTCAACAAGGCGCGGCTGAAATGCGTTAATGGAACGGGTTTAGCCGCAAGTGGAAGTTGGTGTTAGTTCTAACCAGGCTTAACCAGGTAAGCGCCGCTTTAATTAGCGAGTTTGGTGGAATACCCCTCTGGTTGCCCTCACTTCCGTTGCGAGATCCAAAACAGAGCCAGCTAGCCCCTCCCTTCCGTGTTTTGAAAATGATCATGGACGCGCATTTTCATGAACGTGCCACCCACCCCTTGTCTGTGATTGGTTGGAACACTGTTTATTTAGCTTTTGAGGTGTTGGTAGTACCATTTGTTTTTGTGTGCGATCTCGGAGCCTAGAGTGCCTAGAGAGACGCGTTTTTTTGACGGCCTGCTTATGGGGCGGGCAGCTAGCGGATCGTGAGGTAAAAACAGATGAATGTGATCATTTATGTTTCGGCCCAGAATCGCTGATACAACCTTTAACATACTGCTGACTTTGTCTCAGACCAGGTTTCTATATATGTGTGTAATTAATGTAAGTCAAGTCAAGTCAAGCATGCAAAGCTGTCTGTTCTAGATAGAACAACTGAACTAAGGTACAAAACATAGAATCACATTGAAACATTAAACATCAAGTCTGTGCTTGTGATCATGAGTTCCTGTTAAACTATGTCCAGATTGCTCCTGGTCCTTGAAGGGTCGGTTGTCCTTCAGGTGCCTGTTGGATGGAGGAAACCCGAGCGAGCTGCATCTCGACTCGGAGTAATTGTCTTGGTAGACAATCAGAGTGGAATCTGGAGTTCACAGATGGGTGTCACAGATAGTGGAGCAGATATCAGGCCAACAGAGGGATAGGGGAGGGGAACCTCAGTGTGACCGGAATGTTGTGTTTTCACACAGGAGAGTCTTCTGTGTGAAAACACAACATTCCGGTCTTAATAACAAAAACTATTCAATCTTCATCTATAAATCGTTTTGTAGACACACAACTCGGGTCCCAACAAATCAATATATTGGAAAACCAGAAACCAAATTTGGCTACACCAATTTCCAGGGAACTCTTAATTAAATTAAATTAAATGTAGTGTGTCATATCACAACAAAAGTTATCTCAAGAGACTCTACATATCGAGCAGGACTAGAACACTGTCCTGAATTTCAGAGTCCCAACATCACCAAGGAGCAATGAAAAAATGTACATCGGCTACTTAAATTATGTAACTAGGTACTCATTATAAGGCCTGTTTTACTAAACATAACCATGCCCGTATCTACCAAATACATGTCTTCTGTATTTTCTTCTGCAGGTTTACAACAGGAGCAATATCCAATCCAGTTCCCAGATATGTTTTTAACCCCTTTCACCAGCCACTCCACTGATGATCATGTGATCTGATGCACATTAGATCCCAGATTAGTTAGTATGTTAGTATGTTTGTGTAAAACTGTTCCACAAGGTTCTTCAATATACATGTCGTATGCAATCATTCAACTTTTTTCTGTATTTTAAAAATCCTGGCTGTGGCTTTGAACATAACTAATTTGTTTTGTTGTGTTTTTGTTTTATTCTGCTATCAAGAACGGCAACGTATCACTTCCTGTGTTGACTTTTGTCATTTTGGGGGTTATTCCTAATTCTGCCTTTGGATTAAAAATTCAAGAAATGTGTTATTTATGAATTCCCAAGTAAATTGCATCAAATCTGAATGGCAGTGTATCATATCATCACAAATCTAGCATGGTTGCCAGAAACACAAGTATTTAGCCATACAACACAACAGTGGCTTGCTGACTGCAGCACCACTTCAGGTGGCTAAGTGCTGATGACAGGCTCGATTCCTGAAGAGGACCAGGAAGCACGAGTCCTTATCGCTCTCCTAAGTAGCGAGCTGCTTTAGACGGCTTCTGAAGAGGGGAAACAGGCTTTCCAGAAGCCTCATGCACAAAATATTCAGCCACAGATAACGAGGGGAGGAGAAGAGATTTCCCTTCCTCCCTTCCATCCCCGTCGCCTCTTACCCACAAGACCATGGCAGACGCGGGGTTGGAGCAGAAGGTGTGTGCAATAAGCCGTGAGAAACACGACCATCGCCATCCGTTGCCTAATTGCTGCAGTGCCGGCATGACAACGCCATTTGCATAAGAGACGTGGCAAATGGTTGAATGAGATTTTATTAAAATCTGTCTCCTTTGTGGCTGCATGTATGACTGCAGAAATTAACGATATGTCTACGCTCCCCATTGCAGCTCCACAAAACTACATCCGACCTCCATTTTGGGTCCATTTGCATCTTGTTGACATGTTTGGCATAAACAATGCTTCTCGTTTTCTCTCGACAGAGAACCGTTTTTAGAGCAAACCTCTTCGACCATTTGCACTTCCAATTTCCAGTATTAACCAGATTTGAATAATCATTCTATTATGCTGTCAGGTCCCCAAATCCCCACGCTAGTTTGGCTGGTTGAGATATTCCCAGACCTTGAACCCAAACATCAGATTTAGCTTTTGCTATTTAAATGTCGTCCAATCATAAGGCATGAATGAAGACATCTGTCTGTGGTTTGGAAGCTGAAATTGGCAGCCATGAATGCAGTGTTCCTATTTAATACAAGCATTACTATGCAATACAAGAATATTGAGGCTGTATGCTGCACTGACTCCTAGCTGAACCCCTAAAAAGTCTCTTTAATTCATCACTTTATTCATAATTTTATTGATATACATTATCAATGAAAGAACAAAGAAATGAAGAACTCGTTCGTGCTCGTTGTAAAAATGCAAAATAAATAACTAAATCCTCTTACTTCCTGTAATTAAAGAAAAGGCTGGTAAATTAGGCTGTCTAGGTAACTACAGGCCCATTGCCCTCGCCAGCATATTGTCAAAAGTTCTAGAAAAAAACTAGAGTAAAGAGTTCATGCAAATAAAACAATGCAAGTAAAATGGGGCAACAGTGTCTCAGCCCCATTTTGGAGTATTTTGTCCCCAGTTCTTTTTAAGTTGTATATTGATGATCGGTCTAAGCAACTGAAAGCCTGGGTGAATGATAGGTAATGTTTTAGTGAACCATATTATGTATGCTGATGATCTTGTGGTCTTTAGTCCAAGTAGCGCTGGCCTCCAGCAGCTCATGTTCATTCTGTGTATGGTGTGGAACATGATATCAAATATAATGTGGCGTTTGAGAGGGGAGGACAACATGGCAGTGAATGATGCTGGTTGTCACGAGGTGCTTCCTACAGTATCCATGTTAAGTAGTAGGACAAGTCTAATTAGACTATTGTTTTACTCCCTGATACCGATACCGTTACCTGAACTTGGGTATTTGGGGGACCTGTCCAGGTGTACCCTGCCTTCACCCAATGACAGCTGGGATCGGCTCCAGCCCCCCCGCGACCCTGAACACAGGATAAGTGGTAGACAATGGATGGATGGATGGATGGGGTATTTACGGTGATGCAGAACACCAATTCAATACCAATGGGTTAATAACCAAAACTGTTAAAGAGGTTATAAATCCTTCAATAATTTAGTCATAATTTACCGTTGCCCAGTATTCACTTTGAACACTTCACGATGCAAGCCATTGCAACATTCATTAACGTTAGATGTTAGCTCCGTTAGCGCTACACCTGCCGCTTTCACACGTATATCGGAACAACTCTAAATCCAATACGATAACAAGAGTTATTCTGGGTTTTTTGTATGCTATACTGCCTCAAATGCAATCATTTCTTCACAAAGCTCGGACAAGATTCTTGACCTGACGATCTGCAGGCAATGTTCAAACTTTCCCCTCCAAAAAGAAAAACGAAATAGAAAGAATACAATATTTCCATTGGAAGTTATGATTAAGCCTGCATCAAACTAGTTAAGATGAAACGCCATGTTGTATAACTTCAGGGTCCAGAAGTTGTGTGGGCTGGCAAGGGTGGCAAAACTTGTCCGAGTCATCCATCATTGCTGGGGAGACTACCCACCTCTGGTGGCACAGCTGTTTGGGCAGTGACACCGGCGTGCCAGCCGTGGCCCCTACATCTGCTGCCGGGTTGTCGTTGACAGGGTCATCTGTGGCTTTGTGGAACACAACAGCCAGCCGAGCGCCGTCTCCAGCAGACGGACGGAGACACAAAACACGGGGTCAAAGGGCTGGAAGTGATGTTTTGGGTGGAAATGAGTTTGAGATTGAAGTTGATTTCATATCAGCCCACTGCTCTACTTACGTGGAAGGAGAGGGAATGGCCGGCAGAGAAAATATGAAATGTAAACTGGTAGGGGTGGGAAAAATATTGGATTCTCTCTGTCATTGCATCAAATTCTTTATGACATATGAATCAAGGAGAACAAAGTATATATGACGGGCCTCATGCAATAACCACCTCCATGAATAGATTTGTTCTCAAGCGAAAAGTTTATGATTTATCAGAATTTGTGCAACTGAACCACTTTACTGGTATTTAGACATTTCTCTTAAGTTCTGATGTGATTCATAAGTGGTTCAGTCCTTTGGTATGACTCATGCACAGACAGTTTGCTTGTTGCCATAGGCAGAATGTATAAGTAGTTCAATTACAGTATAATTCAAACTCTCACACTCCAGCAGCTGCCTCGGGGTCGTCATAGGTCTCTATTCAGGGGAACATCTATTGTAAATGCCGTTCTGACTCCCAAGTCGACTCAGATACCGATGCACCCAGACACCTTCTGGTTTTACCTCCAAATCCACCCACAGCATCATGAGACGCTCAGGGCATTCACCTTGTATAAAAAGCAAGGACATCTGCTTAGGGAGGAGATCAAACAAACACAGGACTTTCAACCAGGAGACTGCTGTTCATGTCCTGTGTAAAATCAACTGTCAGTGTTGATCTGTAACTATTTTAAGTAAATTACATTTGGTACTTAACGTCATGCAAGTTACACAACAAGCCTTAAAAAATGTATCTTACAATACATATTTGAAACCAAACCTAAAAACTAAGTACATGTAAGAAGTCTATGCTGAAAAAAGACTGAGGAGTGGAAACTGACTCCCCGTCCCTAACACTTCCAAAACTGAGCCTCAGTTAGTAATAGAAGTAAGTAAGCGTGTATACCGGTAATGATAGATTATATTTATTGCTATCATGTTAATAATACACATAAGATAATATTGTGAATAACACAGTGTAATACATTTGCCAAAAACAAAATGCACCAATAAAAAAAGTTAAGGAGGAATGTGACTGAGAGCATTATTTTTAGATATTGTGACAATATTGTGAATTATTTTGTCCACAATAAATGCGTAGTGAGAATCCAATGTTGTGACAGACCTAGATTGAAGCGTAGGACCACTGACCAAACGTTGGGAGTGTCACATCCACTTCCATTTGAGTCATGGACCGCTTTGTGTTCACAATACATTTCTTGGCATTTAACGTATTTTCAAGTCATTCGTTCTTCCTTCATTCTATTTCCGTCATTGAACAGATCTGCTAATGAAATTAATAATGTAATCCCACTACTTTAACCGCACATTTTTTTTTTTTTTCACATGAGTCCTTCAGGCTCTGTTACTCTTGGGTGCCCTTTCTTGAATGGAACCCTCCCACAATCGCAGCACAGCAGGTGGTCTTATGAAGCAATTTAGAAGCGTCAGCTAGATCGGGTGGCATTCGCTGAGCAGAAACAAGACATTTACAACAAGTTTGTACTGTTCAGAGGAATTCCAACTCCGAACACTGCTTTTTCTCCCCAACAGTATCACACAGACTTCAGGAGCAGATGGCTTTTGCAATTTTATTTTCGCAAAAAGTATAGTAACAAATATCAATCAAAACACATTGTGTATACGTTTAAATAGCTGAAAGAGAGGTAATCCTACTGGGTTTTTATTTTATTTAGATTTATCTTTTTACATTTGCTTTAATGCATGTAAACTGTACTGTATGGTTGTTATATTGTGCAGAAAAAAAAACTTTTACTCAAGGTTACTAAACGTTAATAGGGTGTATGGGTCAAAGACTGTGCACTCTCGTCAATGGAAAGGCCTTGTGCTACACCATCACATACTGCAGCCAATAGATATGTTTTCATCCAAAATCAAACTAAAGGGACCTTTTAAAAAAGGGTTCAGTGGAAACAATAATGAATCGCTCTGATTTGACCTGAACATCAAACCGAATTTGCAACAAAAGAAACATTACACATTAGCAACAATTCATTTTGTCATTTATTCTCAACCGTCACATCTCAAACGTCCATACAAACACTTGAGGAAGCCCGGGCGTCTGTTGTCATTTCCAAAGAAGTAAAAGATAAATAAAGGAGAACTCTCTAGTGAGTGCAAGGTGGGGGGAACCGAAATAAAGAGATGCTGTAAACACCACAAGGAGGAGGAGGAGGAGGAGGAGGAGGAGGAGGAGGATGTATATGAAGCCCTTTTGGAGTTCAAACCCATAAACAAGCCCGAAGAGATGATGGGAGGTTGCTCCTCTCCTCAGCTGCTCCACCCACAGCAAGCTTCTCCTCTCACCTCCCCTGCTGGGAAGTCAGCTTTCATGTTCTTTTCAAAGTCTCAGGTAGTATTACCCTGGGCAACCTTGGCAGAGCCCGGGGCAAAGGCAGCACTTGGCTCTGCACCTGCAGAAACACACACAGGAGAGCGAGGGCCAGGTACGCTCACTGAGAGGCATGCACGCCATTATTCAAGCACACGCCATCGGGCCCCAGCAGCACCATGATGCTCTGCCTACCCACCCACGCGCTGCCTGCACACACACACACACACACACACACACACGCTTCGATTGTCTCCACGCCGTTGCTGTCATTAAGACTCATTAAGGGGGATGGTTTTATTGAAGGCGGTCGTGTTGAGGCATCCGCTGAATAATTCATACGCACCTTCCACCGCACACTCTCTCTCTCGCACACAAACACACACACACATCGTTGGATGGAAGCTGGAGCAGACTAGAGAGAGAGAGAGAGAGAGAGAGGGGGGGGGGGGGAGAGAGAGAGAGAGAGAGAGAGAGAGAGAGATGCAGCCTATATAGGTCACTTCCTCCTCCCCCTGCATCGCTCAGAAAGTGGAACTGGAAGGCGGGAGGGAGACAGAGAGCGAGGCTTATTATAGCAGGCAGACACACACACACACACACACACACACACACACACACACACACAGAGGTCCCACCAGATAAAGGAGCCTACACCTCAGAGAGAAGATTGTCACAGCTATGAATGAAGCTCAGAATGGGTTTTGCAAGAAGGTAATACTAATTCATTGTTGAGACACCAAGAGATAGTCGGTGTTTTGAGTGTGTGTGTGTGTGTGTGTGTGTGTGTGTGTGTGTGTGTGTGCACTCATACAGCTCTCCTCGTGAGGACCGGTTTGAGTTTTAGACCAGTTCCTGAAAGTGAAGACAAAAGAAGTGCCTTAAACATTTCCTCTACTGGCCACCAGGAGGCGACTCCTCTGGTTGTGAAAAGAAGTCTGATTGCATGAAAGTCTATAAGAGAATGAGCCTACTTCTGTCTTTATTTATTATCTCAGGAAACATTGTGAAAAATAGTTCATGTCTCAATCTCTCGTTCAAGTCTTCTATATTCCAGCATGATGTTCATTTCACTCGTACTTTAGGGCGGGGCTACTTTGTGATTGACACGTCTATCACAGCCTCGCTACTGTTGCTACCACGCTACCAATGCAGTTAGCTACTAAGATGACTTTAACACTTAGAAAGTTGACCTTGAATTATGAAGCTAACTTTGTTAACAGCTTCACACCAGAACCCACATGGATCCATAAGGGTCCTGCTCTGCTTCTTGTGTTTGTCAGACGAACCAATGGGTGACATCACAATGACTACGTCAGCTTCTTATCTACAGTCCATGGTTTTAGACCTTCAGAGTGAGGCCTGTTTGAGGGTTCTGAGTTGGTTTAAGGTTAAGCTTAGAATTAGGTTTAGGTTTAGCTAGGATGTTTACGGTATGGGATGTTTTATGTCAACGAGTGTCCTCACAAAGGCAGAAGTACAAGGTTGTGTGTGTGTGTGTGTGTGTGTGTGTGTGTGTGTGTGTGTGTGTGTGTGTGCGTGTGTGGGCATGGAGGCCAGTATCGGCGGATCAGAAGGAATTGATCAGATGCCCACCATTTCATCGTGAGTCCCCCCCCTGCTGAACATATGGCATACAGCATGCACGGAAATGGATACACATTTACATTTAGTTTGATCATATATTCCATCAAATATTCATGACATTCAATCAGGGTTTTCATATGCACCATCACGTGGCTGCAATAGCAAGGACTGCTAAGTGCTCTGTGTAAATGCTCACTGGAGGTTAAAAGTGTTAGACCATGTTAATTGGGTTTTTACAATAAGGGTCTTTGTTGTTGTTGTTGTTGTTGTAATTTTGAGTATTATTTCCATTAGTTATACTAATATTTGATATAAATGGGTTTGTAAAACAAGCAAACTGGGGACATAGTGGAATCCCTTCAACATCCACCAAAATACCTCCACACACTCACAAAAGTAACCAGCATAAAAACGACAAAAAAAAGAGTAACAAGAGCAAAGCCACATTAATTTACCGAACTGCTAACAAATCATTGTAGCGTTTATAAAAAACAGGGGTCACGAATCACAGGTTTTTGATCTCAATCTCTAGTTTCGAGTCTTTTCAATACAGCAAATTTAGCAAGTTTTGGTCCCATTGTGAGTCAAACAGACCATAAAGCAGGATATGCTTTAAGGCTACCTTGTCATTGACAGGTTGCTACCACGACGTTGACCAATCTGTAAATTGTCCGTGTTTTCATCATTTCATTAGAACTAAAAATATTGTATTCAGCATTCAGCTCCAGCCTTTCGTGTTCTGGTTGGAAAAAAACGAAATAGCTTCGATCAAGAGGCTTCCAAACAGCAGTCCACAAACCGGCGGGTGACATCACAGTAACCAAGCCCACTTCACAGTCTCTGGGGAGGCGAGTAGTGTATTCCTTACTTGAATATTCTGGGCATCACTGAGGAACCTCCTCTTTACGTAGTCTTGGAACATGTCTGGAGCAGGAAGCTGGATCTTTTTCTGGAGACGGACTCTTCTCTGAATCTACCCCTCCGTAGAGATGAACCTTAACCTCTTAAGACCTGGCGTCCACATGCGTGGACATCACATTTTGGATTGTCTATACCATCATACTTAATTCTGCTTATCAGGGGCCACAAAAACTACATCATGTCAAACGATAATAGTTTTTATACTTTATACTATACAGGTCCCAATAAGCCCAGATAGTAAAGATAAATTAAAAATGCATACCAAAAAAGAGCTCAGGTCTTATTTTGTAGTGGGTTTCAACAGCTAACTGTGTATCCGTATAACGATCCATGTTGATGGGAATGGCTATGAATCAATCAGATTGCTTGATTTGAGCTACCTGTTTTATAATATTATCATAACTGATCAAGAATGATGGCCAAAACTGAAAATGAAAATAGACCCCAGTTGTAATAAATTGGAAGTAATCAACTTTTGTATACTTAGTTGTTCAAGGTGACTCTGCTTATTGGTCGACGGTGTGTTGTCCGTCCTCTCCTATTGGACGTTCCACTTGCAAGTGATTTTTCTGGAAGTGCTGCTGGTATCGTGAAAAAATAGCACACCTGTGAGTCGGGTGTAGTGACGAGAGCCCCCAGAAGGCGAGGCCTTTGGTGTTGGGCATTGAGAGAGTGGAGAAACGAGCGTGGCTATTCCTCGCTCGCTTGACAGGCAAATACAACACGGTGTGTGTGCGTCGCTCTGTTTGTGTGTGTTCCCGGGCTCAGAGGGGCAAAATCACAGCAAAGGTTCACTGCTTCTCCTTGTCACCTGGGTTCCTCTGTCCTCACCTGATGTCTTGTCACTGACCAAATGTCAAGTGCGTCCGTGGCCGAGTGTGCGTGTGTGGTCAACTGGGCAGAGGAGGAGACAGATCTGGGTCAGGCAGTTCCCATGAGGGTGCCGAGCGCTCCGCGGCGATGACATGGCTGATATGAACGAGTGAGCAAAGAGGAGAGTGAGCGAGTGAAAGTGCAGCCAGACAGTGGAACAGCCAGGGGTCAGGGGAGGACAGAGCCACCGCATGATCACACACACACACACACACACACACAGAGCTGTATGTAGCCTTGTAGCTAATCCACATGCATCAGTGCATCAGCGCTGTGACACTCACGCAAGTGGCTTCGTGGTGAAGATGTAGAAACAGACAGTAACACACAGGATGCATTTGCAAACCGAGTACAGAATGTACTGCATGTGGTGTACATTTATTTATTTCTGCACTTTAACAAGGGCTCGCAGTGAAAGCTATTAGTGGCTGGTTACAGGAAGTGGTACAGCGAAATTCATCCAAACGTCCTCATGAAAAGGGAAGCTAAGTGCTGCGATGCACTGTGTAAATCTCTGCAATTCCATTTCATCAAAGCAGGAAAAAAATAAACTTTACAATTTTATTGCGATTGTGTCATTATATCTGACCTGGGCAATGAAGCGTCCGGGGAGCAACATGAGGTTCGGTGTCAGGCTCAAAGATACGTGGACATGCTGTCAGTAGGAGCTGGGATCGATCCTCCAATCCTTCCAACCTCCAATGGTAATTGACCCCACTGAGCTACAGCTGCCTCCGTCTTTTGGATGGTGCGATGCAGCTAACACGATAGCTTCCTCCATAGGTTCTCAGTTAACTATGTTGTTCAACATAGCAAGATTCCTGCCACATTGTGCCTAAGCATGGATTTTCCACGGGGAACTAGACTCATGACCCAGAAAGAGGGAGGGACATCCAAAAAACCCAGTCTTTAGGTACCAGAAACATGTGGTTCATGGGTAGTCAGTCCAGAAACAGGTATTAAAACAGGTAGTTAAAGACTCAGACTAAATACATAAAATAAAAGTCTCAGTCACACCTTGAAAACAATCAGGGCTGGGCGGACGATCCTACTCACTACCCAGCCAGTTCTATGTCGAGGACCAGTGAGCGTATCTGTAGAATGAAAAAACACTTTTGGACACTCATTTTCTCTGCATCGTTAATTATGTCACTGCGGCCGGAAAATTAAAACACGCCCAGATCAACGGTGGCTGGAGGGCCATTCATAATACTGATACATTTTTTTGTACATATTGTCAACTAATTGATTGTCATTTAAGTTCTCCTGGTAAGCAGTGATGCTGCATATATAGAGCATTTTTTGTTGTGTCGTGGTCATGTGGAGACAATAAGCTGATTACCAAATTAATAAATACATTGGAAGTACTGTACTGGACCGTCTGTGTTTCCGCACCACAACAAATGGATTTGTCTTAATCACGCTGCTCTCTCTGCTCTCGTCCATTCACTTCAGCGCAATGCATGATGGTATATAATGCTCAGTTAGTGACCAGCGGTTGTACACTTTAAGATGAATTGTGGGATACTGGGAGTCCACTTAACATTCGGACAGCACTACAACGTGGGGAACTGACTATAGTGGACTATAGTGAGTGATTTCAGACACGGGCATACACACCTGTGAAACACACAAAGGCAGGAAGTGAAGCATCCGAAACCAGAGACAAAGGTGAGTATACCAAAATAAAACAAGAAATAAAAATAGGACATGACATTGCACAGCCCTGCAGAACATTCTTCTGGGGGGCAGAATATTGGGACGGACCACGATTTCAGCAGATTGCTGCCTGTGTACATATACTGTATGTTTGACCAATGAAATCCTTTGTTCCAATTGATGTCATATCTCCTTTTTTCTGAACAGCCAATATTGTACGAGAAACACAGCAAAGACTACCTCAACAACCAAAAACAGGGCAAGAATTAGTGTTTGGCTAATTAAATTCATTTCATTAATCAAGGTGTCAGCACGCTCCAAAAGTGGTGATATATCGATTCTTTTTGAAGCCGAAGAAGAACCTTATTGGGAAATCAGTCAGGTCCCTCATCACCCTGCAGCAACAACAGGACACTTTTGTAATGAATGAAAAGGAAATAGAGAAAACTACATTATAAAAATACAATACACTGTTTGGTCAGGCTGGATATTAAAGGGATAGTTCGGAATTTTGGACATAAGACCTATTTTCCAAGTGCGCCGGTGTGTTCGAGACGTCTGGAGACGTTTTCAAGAAATTTCATTCAGTTCTTCTAGTTGCCGAGTTCGCTTATGCTATGGCTAGCGCAAGTCAATGGTTTTTAGCTAGACAGGCATTAAAAACAGTCTTGCCCACTCCACAGTGCACCCGAGGCAAATCCATTGTAACGGCAGACTATCGATGTACATATCTGTGTTGATAGAATGTTTGAAATAAAACCAACCTTGCATTTTTAAGGATTTATGTCTCAGCAGCAGCAGCAGCGTGTCATACTTCCTAGTAGGCTATGGCAGCGGCGGAGTGATATCACCTAGCACTTATAAGTTACCGGTTCTATAATAGTTTGTTTACCTGCTGTCATTGCTACAGACGGAGGAGTTTTTTTCCACCCAAACCCAACCGTACCTGTACAAACCTGAATATACAGAGGAAGAATTGCGCGAGAGGGATGCTCAAAGGGCAGAACGTGAACGAGCGTCTGTGGAGACCGAGATAGCCCCCGCTGGAGCTGAGAACAGGGACCGAACAAACGGAGACTGGTGGTGCCAGGAGGGAATCCCCTGCAACGCCTCCGAGGGTTTACGGTTCTCCGGACGGAGCAGAGGTCTGGGTTCGCGGTGCGTAATTGTGGGTTCCCGTGGCCGTGGGCTGCCCGGTGTTTGCGTGAGGTCCAAGCGCTTTTCACCCAGGTCTGAGGGCATGAGTCCCGACAATTCGTCCCGGTTCGATTGCCTATTTACGGGAAGTATTTCGGGCGGCGCGTCTTAGAGTTTTGAGCCCGACGGAGTGTCCGCATGTGTGGATTCGCGGAGCCGCCCGCTGCCCGGTGTTGGTCTGCGGTCCAAGGGCTTTTCACCCAGCTCTGAGGGCACGAGGCCCGACTATTCGTCGGTGTTCATGTGTCTATTTACCGGAGGGAATCCCCGCAACGCGTCCGAGGGTTTACGGTTCTCCGGACGGAGCAGTGGTCTGGGTTCGCGGTGCGTAATTGTGGCTTTGCGTGGCCGTGGGCTGCCCGGTGTTTGAGTGAGCTCCGAGGGCTTTTCAGACAGCCTTGGGGGTATAAGTGCCGACAGTTTGGCCCGGTTCAATTGCCTATTTACGGGCAGTATTTCGGGCGGCACGTCTTAGAGTTTTGAGTCCGACGGAGCAAAGTAAAGTTCCGCTGCTGCTGAGAAACTAGTTCCTCAAAAAATGGATGATTCATGCGATGCGAGGTTAGTTTTATTTCAAATCTTATTTTATCAACACAGATATGTACATCGACAGTCTAGTGTTTTAATTGATTTGCCTCGGGTGCACTGTGGAGTGGGCAAGACTGTTTTTAATGCCTGTCTAGCTAAGAACCGTTGACTTGCGCTAGCCATAGCATAAACGAACTCGGCAACTAGAAGAACTGAATGAAATTTCTTGAAAACGTCTCCAGACGTCTCGAACACACCGGCTCACTTGGAAAATAGGTCTTATGTCCAAAATTCCGAACTATCCCTTTAAGTGACACCGAGAGCTCTTTTCTCTCCCTAATAATGTATGACACACCAGGTCTGAAAAATAGTACTCAGCAATCAACTCAAAGCAGCAAAGTTTTGAAAATCCATCATTAATTCACCATGGGTCGAGCGTTCATGGAGCTGAATGGCTGTGGCTAAATTGGTTTTAATGGATTTCATGGGGTGCGGTTCGTGGGCCTTTTGATTGACAAAGAGGTCTGAGAGTTGCCGCAGCCCCCTGCCTCCGCTCTGTCCCCGAGCTATGCACCATTGATCAAACACATACCAAGTGTCACTCTGTATTGCCGGGACGCTGATGACGGACTCAGCACTCACTTCAATCATTAGTCAATCATCCTCACATCCAACAGCTCGAGACACAAACAGAAGCAGGAGGATGACGTTGGATGCGTCTTCATATAGTCCCCCCCACAGAACCTTAGTACATGTTCCTCCTACAGTATCTATTCATTGTTAAAAAAGAGCATATCAACTTCTTTATTTGAGGCATGTGAAAGCAACTCCATCTGAATTCTACTGTCCAACGCACACAGTCGAACACCGCGATACAAAGTGCAAACCATGAGCAGCGATGTCCTTCAACAGCAATTGGCTCTCAATCTCCATGGAGACGCGACGAGGCCACGGGAGTGGAGGTCCCCACCGGACATGAGAAATGAGTACAATTACAGCTTTTGAGAGGTAATTATATGTGCGTTGTGCTGGCGAAGGACCATAAATAACGCTGGATCCACCCCGTGTGCTTGTTGGGTAATTGAAGAACAATGAGGTGGGAGACGGGGGTGCATGCCGCATCGCATCAGCACCTTGTCCATTGTGATCCCGTTCACCCTGGAAGAAAGGAAGGCCGGTCAGCCAGACAGAGCTGAATCATATCAAGCACCAAGGCTACAACTCTGCCAGCGACTGTCTCTAATAGCATGTGGAGAGTAGACAAAAGGTGGGGGGTTCTTTCAGTATGGCTTTTGTAAGTAAATTAGACATGTACTACTCAGGTCCCGTGAGATTTAAAATGTTTAAATACATGGAGAGAACATATGCAAATCAATTAATATGTATGGGATAAAAGACATATTGCACTGTGAAGGTTTCCTGACAAAACTACCCTTAATACAGAGCATCCTATAATTTCGCCGATGGTTTAATAATCTCTGCTCGCCCCTTCCAAAGAAGTTTATCTTCTGTAGAAGCGATAGGAGAGTAAATAAGTAGCTTATAACACACAAGAGCTTTTCCCTGACTGTGGTTGTCGGTGTTAAGTAGCTATCCTTGCGTCCTCCAAGAACATCAAAAGTGATGTGTCTGTGTTTCATCGGGGCTTCCACCGCAACGGGGCTAAAAGCTGGAGGACGAGCACACTGCGGCTGCAAGTAGGTTAACATCTAACAGATTGTTGTTTCGCCTCGTACAATAAATCCCTTCACATTTCGAATGGTTTGTTTATTCTCAGTCCTCCACAGGCTGCACAGTAAACCTCGACTCTTGATACTATATTTCAAATGCAGTAGGTGTCATACCTGTCTTCTGGCCCGTGTTGGGAACTCTCTGCCGAGCCAGTGTTCTTGAACAAATCTGGAATCCCTTCCAGCTCAGGAGTCATGTAGTGAAATATGAAGTATTTTGGCAAACACATCCATAAAAGAAGAGTAACAGAAATGCTGGATGTGCAGGATTCTGGAAGTCAAGCTTGCCATGAAGCCACGTGAGGACCACACTGAGCCGAACCCTGAAGGCCTTTAGACGCCCGGAGTGTGACCAATAAACAAACAATGTTCATACTGACAGTGATGGAGATTTGTAACACTTTTCCAATAAAAGGTTTTAATAGATTCTTGCAGACAGAGGACCAACTAGCAGGACCCTATTGACCCAGAATATTGTCTGGCAGTGTGTCTGAGATAAATAGTTGTATAGCCTAAAGCTACTGTAAGAATTTAAGTTCTCTCTGGTTTATTGTGAAAGGTAAGAATGTGGATCTGGTCTACGCTGAGCTGCCTTTGACAGGGTTCGGACCCAGAGCCTCCATGTTGTTGTACACTTTAGTGTACGCTGTAATTGTGGTGATTTTTTTACGACCTAATATCTCGCATTCTATGTTAAAAAACAACACTTCTAGAGAAGACGGCAGACGGCAACCTCTGTATCTGAACATTTAAGCCATAATTGTTGACATTTATTTTTACTAGCTGGCGTTACTGCTGAACTGAACCTCCTGTTCTGAAAAGTGAAGCCAAGGCTGAAGTGCCTTAAACTTGCATTCTCTCTCTAGTCATCAGGGGGTGACCCTGAAAAAGAAGTCTGATTGCATGGAAGTCTATGAGAAAATGACCCTACTTCTGATTTATTATCTCAGTAATGATTGTAAACATGAGTTTATGGTCTCAATCTGTAGTTTCAAGCCTTTTTCAACACAAAGAGACTATAAAGCAGGTTAAGCTTTAGGGCGGGGCTTGCTACCATCGCAGCCTTGCTAACATCGCTACGACGCTACTGATACAATTACATTTCACTCAAAATGGCAATCTCGAGGCTTCAAAATGCAGTGGGTGATGTCACGATGACTTTGTCTACTTATTATATACAGTTAATACTTATATACATGTTACTGACGTGCAAATTAATCACCAATTCTAAACTCAAAACCTTAAAACCTTAGTTTGCACCCTTAAACCTTTCAAAGTCCAAAATGTCCTCACTCTACGAAAATCAATCTAAAATGAATCAGTCCTCACACACACACACACACATCCTCACACAACATACCTTTCTTGGTCATGTCATTCTCGCCCTACACCAGGCTCCTGTACAAACCGCTGACGTCCCTCCTCTCCTGCTATCACTGTCACTTTTTCTTTCTTTGTCTTTGTCTTTCCTGTGGAGAGCAGCGTGTTTGTGCATAATTTCCATTTCAAGGGGTCATATAAATTCTCCTCCATGCAAATGAGCCAAAATCTCCAAGGTAATAATCACCCGAAACCCCCGCTCACACACACACAAATACCCCAGGTGGCACCATATTGCATCGCCGACATGAATAAATAATTAAATGAAATCTAATTTTTTTATTTCATTTCCTCAGCAGCTGAATCCAATTCCGCCTCCACCCTTTGAGAACGACACCCGGGTGACCCCTCGCTACAATTACCGCTATCCGAGACGTTATACAAACACTTGTGTTTTAGAAGCGCGCTGCATTGTTACACGCATGTCTGATGTGGTGGTGATGGAGTAAAAATAACAGAATATATGAAACAGCTAGCAGTGATGAAACAATGAAACAATGGAAGGAATACATCAATATAGACAGTGATCTCTAAAATGAATTTCATATGTTACGTCTCGATAGCGCCTCGTTAGTCTCATACTGAGATGCAAATGTCTCCATAGCTTTTCCACATCGAAAAACCTGTATTTCAGTAATATATCCCTCTCTTTGCTCAAGAAAAAACAACACCCTATTACTATGTTACAACACCCTATTACAATGTTACTCATTACAACATCAATATCTCAGTCATTTTCTCTCCGTTTCATGCGAGTGGCCAGACCAGGGCACTGAGTCCCGTGAGGCGGCCGGGAGCCACAACAACACTGTCGTCTCTCATTCCAGATCAAGAGCTGTGTGACCCGAGGAAGCCGGGCGGCTGGCACGTACAGCGGCCGGGTCACGTGACCCGCAGGTTAGGTAGCTGCTGGTCTCTGAGCGGAGGATGCGGACGGTTTGCGATGGCAGAGGAGATGTCATGCTCGCAGTGACCAACCCATGACGGCTGTGATGGCTGCTTTCTAAAGTTCATATGGGACAACCAAAGAGAAATGTTGCATACATTGTATTAAAACTAGGATTAGTCTTGAGAAACCAGCAAGATTTTTTTAAAAGGGTCCAACTGAAAAACCAAAACCAGTGTGGTCCATCCCTTCATGGCTACTGTTAGCACTCACAGCTAACAACAACAAGACTCGAGCCCTTCCAATCATCTCTCTGGCTTTTAACAGTCCTACCACAGCCACAAATGTTAGATTATTTCATTTTCTCAGAGCATTTCATTGATTGATTGTCGGGATATATACATAATTTCAAAAAATACAAACAAAAATGTATTTTCAAAAAAAAAATTCAATTGAATTTAAAGCTGTTTACTATTCACAGTACAAATACTTTCAGGTATCTGGACTTTACTTGAATATGTCTTTTTCTGAGAACTTTGTACTTTTACTCCCTACATTTAAAAAATATGTCAGTACTTTCAAAACACCTGTTCAAAGTACCTGTTACTTAATTCTAATGCAATTGAGGGAAATTATCGATTTTTTCACCCTAATTAATATGATGCGGAAGCCTTGCAATAAGAAATGTCCTTCAAAGTGATACTTTTTACTTCCTTTGAGTACATTTCAGTACTTTTACTTTTGTACTTTGTCACTTTTACAGACATTGAATCAGTACTGCTACTGTCTCTACTCCTTGAGATATGTATTTTTGCCACCTCTAACTATTTAATATACATACAGTATATACATGAATTAATTAATAAATCAATTGCCAACGTGTACTGAAAATGATCATGAAATAATTGCCCAACTCTGTAATTCCCCTGCAGAGCATTGCAGCCTCTAAGCTTGTTGCTACCGGCCAAGCACCGAACCGATGTTAGCCAGTAGCTTTGGAGGATTAAGACGCCAAAGAGTACATATATTTCTCTGGGGTTGGAAAAGACTATTAAAGACTTAATGGGCTGCTAATGTGTCTGCTGGATGTTTCAATTAAAAGTGTTTGCTAAGATGTTATTGATAATTCTAAGTTGATAATATATCAATGTTGTTTTATCAGCTTTGTCTACTAAAAATCTATGAATGCAGCTTCATGCGGCCATTAATACTTTGTGGAAGTACAAACATTTTTTACCCGTTTTGTCCGTCAGTGAAGGTAAAGAATGGGACGCATGTGAGATAAAGATGAAAGGCTAGCGTGAATTTTTCTATTTGAAACAAATGAATAATAAAGAATTTAATATGATTAAATGAAAATGATGTCCAAAGAAGAAAAGTGGAGGTGTTCAAATCACATTTTGTGTGTAAATGCAGGCAAAAATGGGCCGAACACAACTGAGAAGTTATTGTTTGTAAAACTTTGTTATGATTATAAGAAATATGTTAAATAAAATGTGCACATGGCGGATTGCAAATACATATTGAAATTGGAAAATACAATGGATGGATGAGGATCAGAGGAGCTAATATTTTAAATGCCGCGGAAGTTGATTTGGAAAACGTGTTAAGTTCCAAATAAAATGTTGTAATCTAACTAGTGGTGTGGTTGGAGATGGCAACCAACTCAATACCAATACATCCCCCGAAATGCTAAACGCCTCTAATGGTGTATGTATTTATTTAAATGTTAATATTTGATCTTTTTGGGATTTATCAAAGAATGTGTATTTAAACTTGCACGAGACCGGTGTGTGTTTCTCTACTTAGTTACGGTGTAAGAAGTTGTTGGATCATTTAAATGAGACACAAATAACATGAGTTGATATCAGTGGATGTCAGAGCGGCCTAGATATAGTTGAAGAACCCACCTGCTGCCATCATGCATTAGTGTTGGCCATGATGCTGTAGCCTGTACGTGCATACTAACAGTGTCAGCAATACCACATCGACTATCAATACATCATAGCGAGTGTAATTTGTCCTGGGCAAGCCTTTCAGGAATACTAAAGAGGTGCCTTCATCCGCTCACATGCAAACCCTCAGCCAGTATTAGCTGATGGGTGGACTGATTGGTCGCCATCATTCAAATCAGCGGCTGGATATTCTGATGGTGAAGAATCGGTCTGCCTTTTATAATCAACTGTCTTTTTAATATAAACGCACGCACAGTCTCCATCAGACAAAGACCTGCATGCATGCTTGTCACCCTCACATCTCTTCATGAAGACGGCAGAGACGTGACAATGGCTGTCTGCATGTCTGTCTGTCCGCCTGTGTGTCTGCATGTCTGTCTGCCTGTGTGTCCACTTGTCTGTCTGCTTGTGTGTCTGCCTGTCTGTCCACCTGTGCATGTCTGTGACGAGCATCACAAGTTTCCAGATGGCCGATATTCAGCGATTACCTTTTCAGCGCTCACCATCCCTCTGTATCTTCACCCTGATCCCTCCTCTCAATAATTGACTGCAGGGTAACAAGGGCTTTGTGTGTGTGTGTGTGTGTGTGTGTGTGTGTGTGTGCGTGTGTGTGTGCGTGTGTGTGAGCAGCTTCTCTGATTAGATAGCCGAATACACTCTGTATTCAGCCACGGCACTGCCTGCCCCAACTGCCATAGCTAATGAAGAGCCTGTGCCCCTCCCTTGGCACTAGTGTGTGCGTGTGTGTGTGTGTGTGTGTGTGTGTGTGTGTGTGTGTGTGTGTGTGTGTGTGTGTGTGCGTGATGCATAGAGTCAAGCTGCAATTAAAAGACCTGTCAATGGTGTCTGCCATAACGGAGGCTCAGACTGTCACCATCGACCGGCCTCGACACACTGTACGGAGCGGGGGGAGGACGAGGGGAGAGAGGGGAGGACAAGGGGAGAGAGGGGAGGACAAGGGGAGAGAGGGGAGGAAAGAGGAGAGAGAAGAGGACGAGGGGAGGGCGAGGGGAGAGAGGAGGATGAGGGAAGAGAGGGGAGGAAGAGAGGAGAGAGAGGAGGATGAGAGGAGAGAGGGGAGGAAGAGAGGAGAGAGAGGAGGATGAGGGAAGAGAGGGGAGGACGAGGGGAGAGAGGAGGATGAGGGAAGAGAGGGGAGGAAGAGAGGAGAGAGAGGAGGATGAGAGGAGAGAGGGGAAAGAGGGGAGGATGAGAGGAGAGAGGGGAAAGAGGGGAGGATGAGAGGAGAGAGGGGAGAGAGGGGAGGACGAGGGGAGAGAGGGGAGGACAAGGGGAGAGAGGGGAGGAAAGAGGAGAGAGAAGAGGACGAGGGGAGGGCGAGGGGAGAGAGGGGAAAGAGGGGAGGATGAGGGGAGAGAGAGGGGAGGACGAGGGGAGAGAGGAGGATGAGGGAAGAGAGGGGAGGACGAGGGGAGAGAGGATGATGAGGGAAGAGAGGGGAGGAAGAGAGGAGAGAGAGGAGGATGAGAGGAGAGAGGGGAAAGAGGGGAGGATGAGAGGAGAGAGGGGAAAGAGGGGAGGACCGGAGGAGAGAGAGGGGAGGCAAGGGGAGGATGAGGGGAGAGAGGGGAGGAAGAGAAGGGAGAAGGGAGGACGAGAGGAGAGAGAGGAGGATGAGGGGAGAGAGGGGAGGATGAGGAGAGGGAGGGGAGGAAGAGAGGAGAGAGAGGAGGATGAGGGGAGAGAGGGGAGGATGAGGAGAGAGGGGAGGACGAGGGGAGGATGAGGGGAGAGAGGGGAGGAAGAGAGGAGAGAGAGGAGGATGAGGGGAGAGAGAGGAGGATGAGGGGAGAGAGAGGAGGATGAGGGGAGAGAGGGGAGGATGAGGGGAGAGAACGTTTGTGTTTCTGCATCTGGTCAACAAACTGTAAATCTGGTCTTAACTAAACGGACTCAGACTTTGATGAGGGTTCCTGTTAAGTCCTTGTGGGTTCAGGTCTGTCCTGAGTCACTGAGACCAAAACGGAGCCAGAAGTAGAAACACGACTCCAAAGGAATGACCAGTGATCAGCTGCTCTTTGACTTCTGCATGTAAGCAACTTTTTTTTTTTTTTTAAAGATTATTTTTTATGGCTGGAGTGCCATGCAAGCCTTATTTTTTTATTATGCAATGCAGAGAGAGACAGTGTGGAAAGGGGAGATAGAGGGGGAAGACATGCGCGAAAGAGATTGCCGGGTCGGGAGCCGAACCACTGATCTCCGCGTCGAGGCTGAGCCTCCGTACATGGGGCGGCTGCCTTATCCACTGCGCCACCGACCGCCCCTGTAAGCAACTTTTCATGTCAACTTCCCAAGTTGAAAACATGTCAATTTGATTGAAATAGTTAGTTGCGACCTCAACAACCTCAACCTTTAACAGCAAACATTTCAAGTTGAAGATTTGAAATAATATTACTTCTTCATTCAAATAGTGTTTTCACGTTGAGCACCAGCTAACACCAATATTTTCACAAATAAGATTCAGACAAAAAAACAGTCATGAGATAAACTATTTATGTGAATAATGACAAACAGTATCTTCTTCATCCTGCATACATCCAGGCCATGATGAAGAAATTATTTCTCTTATGAAACACCAGACAGCTCACCAAACGTGCCGTATGTTTATCAGGAGTCATTAAAGGTGGTCAGTAGAACATACACTTACTGTGCCAAGCTAGAATGGAAAGTCTACTTCATTATTGAGCAAAGGATGTGTACAACGGTCTTCTCATGCATGCTTCCAGCACACACACACACACACACACACACACACACACACACACACACACACACACACACACACACACACACACACACACACACTCACACACACACTGAGACCCCCTCTCAGAGCAGAATACGGTATTTGAGGGCGCGGGGGACCCTGTTGATGACGAGCCGTCCGTCGTAACTGAGCGAGGCGAAGAGCCAGGGATCGGCCGACGACCATTCCGCCGCGTACACGCTGTCTTCGTGCTCCTCGTAGGTGGAAACCACGCTGTCCTGTAGGGGCTCCTTACTCCTGGATCACACAAACAGATGAGCTATGACAACAGGAGGGGAACGCATCACATCTTACAGACTTCATGCAGGTCTCTGCGTGATCACAAACACATGGAGGACCTGACCTTCTAAAAGACCTACATAAGTAAGAGACGATCATTGAGAAGTTTGGCAATTTTATATAGTTATTCTTGGTGCTTGGCGTCGGTGCAGGTTGATCAGAAACGCCTTCAGTTCAGACTCCAGCAGCAACCAGCCCACCACAGACGGACCAGGATCTGGCTTAATTGCTGCCTTCGACCTGAAGTCGGAGCTCTGATGGGAGGTGGAGCGCTCCAGCAGCAGCGACTCCTGCTCCACCTCGCTGCTCCACTGGGAGCCAACCCCGACGCCATGCTGCTGGAGACCCAGGCCGTGTGGCTGGGCCTCTAAAGGGACTTTTGGAAACACTACCACCTTTGGCCACGGGGACCGCCAAAATCAACACAAAATGAAAATGTTAATGACACAGATGCTAATTGTTCTTACTATACAGCCAAAGCAAAATGTGAAAGCACAGCATGACACAACCGTCATCAAACAGATGGAACTATAATATTTTACTGAATGGCCGAGTCTGACGGGAGAAAGGGTTTGAAGCTGTTCTTTGTGGCCACACTTGAAGGCCGAATGAAAATCTTGCTGTCAGATAAGCGACGCACGGTAATGATGATGATTGATGTTTTTCCATTTTAATCAAATTCAATCTTTTTAAATACTTGAAGGGCCCCTGTATGATTTTAAAACAAAGTCACCTTTACATTCACGTTTATTCATCAAAACTCATTGTGTGTATCCCCGTGGTCTAACAAACACGTAACGGATTTAATTCCTCAGAACATATTTAGCAAATTCATAAAAAAATTATGACTTGAAGCCATCATTGTTTACATTTGTGTTTGCTTGCAGTTTTCTTCTTCACTGCCGTTGAAAGCAGCAACGCACCATTGCTGCTTCTTTGCAACCTCAGGTTCGGAAAGTGAAGCCAACGCTGAAGTGCCTTAAAGTTGCATTCTCTCTACTTCTCACTTGATTTAATATCTCAGTAATTATTGTCATCATGAGTTCATGGTCTCAATCTCTAGTTTCAAGTCTTCTTCAATCCAGCATGATATTCATTTAGTACATTCAGGGTCCAACAGACCAGAAACTGGGGATGCTTTTGGGTGGGGCTACTTTGTGATTGACAGGTCGCTACTGTTGCTACCATGCTAGCAATTCACTTAGCTACTAAGATGACTTTAACACTTAGCGGTAAAGTTGACCTAGAATGATGAAGCTAACTTTGTCAACAGCTTCACACCAGAATCCACATGGATCCAGATCACGTTGCCACTCTGATGCTTGCGTTTGTCAAATCCACCCGTCCAAATATGGTCACTTCCTTCGCTGGTTGCAAAAAAATCCAAGATGCAAAAATGGCGAACTCGTAGCTGTAAACACTAGTAACATTAGTGACCGACGGGTGACTTCACGCTGACTACGTCCACTTCTTCTTTACACTGATTCCTTGGTGCATTACCACTCTCATCGTCCAATAAGCAGGAGAATCATTGCTCCATAGCACAACTAGTGGCCACATGAATAAACTGCCACACAAACACAACCTCTGCGTGGATCGGTTCATCCCCCACCCCTACCTGCTGAGAGTATTTACTTTGTTTAGCCACCATTCCTCCCTGTCATCAGCACACAAACAACCCCTCAGCTGAGACACGTCTCCCACTGCTACAACAATGTGACAATAAATAAGATTTTAGAATTATGATCCAGCATTATTGCCATCCCAAATTTCTCCCAAACCCACTGCTGTAAGTAGTCCCGAGGGGAAGCAATGACATACATATTTGGATTTATTTTACACATTAACTGTTTCACACAGACAGTAGCTGCTCCCCCGGGCGGCAGCCTAAAATAAAAAGCTCTAAGTGCTCTGCTCATATAGATTCATTGGGGAAGGAAAGAACAAGAGGGTATATATGGGAACACTTGACGGATGCTACAAAATCATGGACGATGTCTCAGTTTGCCTAAAAGATTGCAAGGTTTTTTGGAATTATTTCACTGGACATTTGTAGACGGCTTACAGTGATAAATAGTGACAGCTGTTAATAAGGTTCATCTAGCTAAAACTATTTCAGTCCAATACAACAGTGGTGCAATAAATCCTACTTTCATCACGGTTCTAATGTTCGGTTTGCGTTCAGACGGTTTAAAGGTACAATGTGAAATATCTGTCCAGAATTTAAGACATCATCAACAGTAAATGAAGATGTGACAGTGTTGTGTGTCTTGAAAACGTATTGTGTTGCAGAGATATCTCCTGAAAAGTGTATGATAACCAGCTAGCCCCGGCCCGTCCTGTCATGTAATACCACTTCTACCTGAAGAGGCGATAGTGAGTCAATGCAGCGTCTTTTTAAATAACTGTGACAGTAAATTGGGATTGCATGAATCCGGCAGTGGAGACATAATGCTGACCCCTATTCGTTTGGAGAGACAATTTGGTGTCCAGAGAAGAGAGCTTTATTAAATTGAGGCGTGTTTTTAGTATTTTGGCCAGCCCATTGACAATGTAAATGTATCAGTTTTACACAATGTAATTCAACAGCACCAAAAAATAATTACCATGAAGTTGAATTAAACAACCTTGCCATAACCATTGTAAAAACAAACAAACGAGCCAATTAGACTTCTTTATAAACTAAAATCCCAGCCTCCACTGATTGGTTATGTTGTCACCATCTACACATTTCATTATTGTTGAATTTAAAAAGCGACCATGTGCAATGGTCCAAACACTGGAGGAGTTCTGTACGAGTGTCCAGGTAATGTGGAGAGGGGTCAACGAGAACAGTGGAAGGGTTAAAACCAAAGCTGAGTGCTGGTGATGAGGCAGAAGAGTTGATAATTGTGGATGAGAGTCAGTCATCGAGTGTAAGAGCTGGTAGTCGTGGATAAGAGGGGGATTGGACTATAATGGATGGAGAACAGTGGCAGATTTGGAAAAACCCTGAATGGAAACCATTACAGAAGATATCCCTGCAAACTCTAAATGCTACGGAGAAAAAAAACTGCACAAATGTTTTGACAGTAACTTGTCTTGCCTCTACAATTTCATCCCGTCAGTGTAGTACGTGGAAGTGAAAGTTCAGGCAGTCGGCTTTCATCTACAGAGCACTAATATCAGCTCAATTTACACCGAACTTTTATTTTGATAAGCTTTAGTATCTCACTGTGTGTGAGTAGTCTGACATACAAGAGAGGTATAATTTACCCAAAAAACGACTATATTTACAATACTTTCACCACTTCATCTTGCCGTCAGACAGCCGTTTATCTATACTCACAGACTCCACTGACAAAAACAGTAATTTTACCTTGCACTACACAGGAGATGCTATTCTACCGCTGCCTCGGTTTGTTTGTGTTTTTGTGAGACTTAGTTGTAAAATTACTGTTTTGCAGTCTGACAGCGATGTAAAGCGGTAAATTTACTCAAAATATGGCTTACATGTCTAAGTACATCCACAGCAGTACCTGCTTTGCTATCGTACTGGTATTCCTTCCTGTTTCTCCAAACTTATGTCGGGGAAACGCTGACTACGGAGGAGAACCTTCAACCCCCACATCTGAACGGTCCCTTCAACACAAGCTCTGATTCCACATCTGCATTCAAATCTAGATTCATAACTGAAGAATGAGTGCCACGGCACTAATGCTTTTAAGATGATTAAGGCCATTCATAGATCATGCGGTAAAATGGAGATGTTCAGAGAAAATGCCATCTTAAAAATGAATGGGAGTTAGAGTACGCATGGAAAAGAATGAAATCACAACCCTGGTAATGTTTAATAAGTGGGGCAATGAAGGATGGTTTATACATGGTTATAAATGTCAATAAGTGGCAATGGAGCTGATAATGTACCGCTCCATTCAATTTATTTTCCTCTTGTGTATTCAGAATTGGTGAATACAAACTCCTCAAGCACACTACAGGCAAGTGAGATACCATGGACAGTAAAAACCTGAAAACACTAATTATCACTGTTTTTACAGACCAACAGCCCAGAAAGCCATAACTGAAAAATGATTTAAATCCTGTAATAAACCAGTTTTCACATTAAACTCCTTTAAAAAAAACATTACTGGAAGCATTTCCATTTCTAACTGGACTTACTTGTCCTCCTGGAGGTTGTCCTCCCCCTCGCTGAGCTCCTCGTCGTCCACCAAGTGCCCGAATGGCTCTGAGGAGATGGACACCATATTGGAGAGGATGAGGCGGCTGTCGCTGCTGGCTGTCAACACCAGCTGGTCGTGGCTGTGGTTGTAGCGGACGTTCCACACCCTGGGACCGAAAAAACACACCCGTGGACGTTAAAACGTGACCTTTTACATTCATGTATGGATGTTTTAACTCTGCAGTCGTGTATGGATCATCCAAGCAGTAATGAGGAAAAGCAGACATATATGTTGACTGTGTATGTACGGGAAGACCATACATGCTGAAACAAACACTCGTGCAGGGACTCTCTCTCTTTCACACACTTGTGCCCACGCAAATCATGCAGAAAATGCAGCGTTCCCACAGTGGGATTCACAGCAAACGATGTGTTCCTGGGCATATTCTCACAGCCAGATAATGAGGATTTGGTACCTTTCAGTCTGCATTTGGGCTTAGTTCATGAGTTGATGATGATTATCATAAACTCCCTGATCCTGGTTTTATTTGTTGCTTGGATCCACATTTTCAATCCACATCCTGCTCACCTTCCCTCCCTTCCTCTCTCCATTTGTTGTCCCTCTCTTTTTATTTCTCTGATTGTCAACGCTGTCATCCTCTCTCCCTCTCTGTGTTTGTGTCTCTCTCTGTGAGCCCGGGGCACAGCTCAGAGTGTGGTACCAGTTCCCTCACAGGGAGGGATTGAGGGATAACGGAGGCTGTTGACAGGAAATCAGCCTCGGCCACGCCGTTCCCCGCGCTCCCCTAATCCGCTTCCCTGCTAAAAAATAGTCCCTAATACCCCCAGCAGCCCTGAGGCCATATCCTGGCTGCGTGCCGGGAAAAAAATGAGCACCCACAACACACACACACACACACACACACACACACACAGACACACACACACACACACACACACACACACACACACACACACACACACACACACACACTACAGATAAGTGTACACACAGACATATGCATTATAGAAATGCTTGAATACACTCAAATGCATGAAGCCACACATAAAGATAAAAAGAGAGCCCTTGCAAAAACACAGATTAGAGGCTGGCACACACACACACACACATGTACACACACATGTACACACACATGCACAGTAACACACACACACACACACACACACACACACACACTCACACACTCACACTTATCTCCTATCTGAAGAGATCCCATCTGCAGCCACCTACAGTTATGGATATGTTTGCCCAGTCTATCTATCGTTTGGAGATAACGCCCGCTCTTGTGTGTGTGTGCACGTACACAAAGGCGTACATGTGTGCATATGCTTGTGTGTGTGTGTGTATGTGTGTGTGTGTGTCTGCCTTTATCAGGTGAGGACTGTGTGCTGCAGTAGTAGCCCGGTTTAGCTCGCAGACACACTGATCATCTATTCAGCTCACACAGGAAAGAGAGGGAGAGTGTCTCCCAAGCACACACACACACACACACTCACACACACACACACACACACACACACACACACACACACACACACACACACACACATTTCTGCAGCACGCGATGTTCAGCTCCTAGCCTGAAGCCTCACAGAAAACAAGCTAGAGCAGGACTGGTCTGCGTTCGACCCATAGCGATTCACTCCGTACTGACAAAATGAGTAGCTGCCTATTTAATTAGTAATTAGTGTATTACTACCTTTTATTGCACCGGCAGTAGTTAGGGCATTTCATTAGTTGGGAGATAAAGCCATTAATAAAAGCAGAAACCAATCAACAGTGGAGCGAAGGAGTTATCACCATGTTTATCATTATTGTTCCTGAGTTTAACTCAACGGGCCTGAATTACACTTTTGTTGTGTACAGTATAATTATATTCGATGCAGGGAACCCCCCTCATTCATGTCTGATTTGATGAAATGACACCTTTTCAACTAGTTTGGTTAAACGTCTTCCACATTCTAATTATGTCATCAAATATAAGATGAAATGAAGGACACAACTTTTAGAAAAATGTTGATTTCCTGGTAGATTTACATGACGATCCCTAAAATCAGACACCTCCACTTCTCTTATCAAATGAGATTCACTAATGCAGATTACAATTTCATCTTTTACCCCCAGTGGTATGTAGCCATGCACACATTGAGATATCCAACCCTGAGATGTCTGTCTCCAGCCCAATACAACGGAGGTGAATGCAATTTTCTTTGAACAGGCAGTGGTCTCGGCCTATGAGAGATATCAGCATAACATGTCATTATAATGGCCATCCAGGGTGAAGGAGTACCAATTCTCCTGCATGGCGCTCCCATAATCTTGACCAAATTGAAATGTTTCATTGAAAACTGTTGAAAGGTTTGTTGCATAATAAATACAGCAAACTGCCGTGTATGTGGTGGGCTGAAGAGACGCCGGTTAGAGAGAGCAGTAAAAATCATTGGTTTTTGGGTGCATTTAACGAGCAGGGCTCAGAAGACATAGCATGTTTATTGTGTTACAGAAACTTGATCAATTAGAGAGATTAAATATATCACAAAAGTGCTCAGATCAGTGCAGCACCAATAAAGGTAACGGCTGATCAATGTTTCGATCCTGCTTGGAGCTTTGTCGTGATTTTGACCTGATAAAGATCCAACCACTCTTAATTCATATATTTTAGCATTGAGTAATTGTGTGTAGGTGGTTTTTCCTCTAAAAAACCTCTATAACAATATAAATATTGTTTTCCTAAGGTTTCCTCAGGTCTACAATTTTCCTCAGTGTTGCTACTCCAGGTTTTCAAGGCTGATTTCATTTTGTAAAAAAAAATGCAGGGGTTCATTATATTCTTTTGTTATATTTGTTGAACTTCTCATTACAGCCCGACAGAAATCAATAAATCAAATGCTCCGAACAAAAATAAGTTAAATAATCAGGCATATGTGGCCGTCGCAGGACTGTAATCAGCCCATCCAATCATTAACTTTGGCGGGTTCACCTCATTGGAAAAGACTTGGCAATGCTGGGCTGTTCCATTGGAAGATCTTTAAAATCTAGTGTACTCTTGCTGTTTTCTTAAAATGACCAACCCTACTTTAAATTCTGTATCCGGACCAGATCTGTCTAAATGTATGCAGCTTCAAAGAAGAGAAATTTACGTGACGAAGTCTCAAGACTTTGCACTTCATGTTGAGGGTTATCAGGCCATATCAAGAATGTATGTATGTATTATATTTCAGTTTGATTGAAACAACCTTTCATTATTTCTTTTTATATGTGTCTCTGTGAAAAGTGAAATCTAAACAAAACTCCATTCACCTCCATTGTATTAGATTGGTGGCAGAAATGGACAAAAACCTGAGGAATTAAACCAAAAACGACCTGCAGAGCAAGAGGCCACAAGACGTAAGTGAGAATATAAGCAGCAAATACATCACATTAAAAAGTGATGATACTATTTTATGAGACCTTTCACATTTTCAATCACCCTCCCGCATTATGCCCAAAGGAAAATGCTTTGAATTAAGAAGCTAATTGAATACTGTCAGCTATCAGAAGGCTCACTGACACTGGCTTTTAACAACTTGACTGCCTGCCTCTAGTTGTCATACTTCATTAGTTTTCACCCAAACATGAGAGGATGAAAGCAGGTAAGTGTGACACTCGAGCAGGACGGATGCTCTGGTTCGAGGACAATACCCACTCCACTACCCCCACCAATCCGCTCACCAGTGGGAGTGCTCCTCCAGGGTCTTGACGGGCTCCTGGACGTTGCGGACGTCCCAGAACTTGACCTTGCAGTCGTCTCCGCAGCTGGCCAGGTAGTACTGGCGGTTGGGGTTAAAGTCCAGGTCACGCACCAGCTGGCCATGGGCATTCTCTATACAGTAGATCTGACTGGAGAGGGAGGGAGCAGAAGAAGAGAGAGGTGGTTAGAAATCAGGGAGAAGACAGGAGGCATGGAGGGGACGAGGCGAGGCAGATAGAAAAAAGAATTAGAAAGAAGGGATGGGAATGAGAGGAATCAGCCGGGGAGAGGGGATGGGAGAAAGAGAGAGAGAGAGAGAGAGAGAGAGATAGAGAGGGATATGACGGAACAACAAAAGGAGATATGTGAGAGAGAGAATGATTCACAGGGTCCACACATGCAAGAACATTCCCAGGCTAAATCAAAGCCTCCTCTGTGTCTGTCAGCGAAGGCCAGGCACAATAAAGAAGCCCACATCGGTGGAGGTAATTTATAAAGGCAAGCCTCATAACCGCACAGCCTTGAGATCCCGCTAGAGTGAAGTTAACAGAATGACACGGCAGAGCAGGAGAGACGCTCTGTGCATTGTGTCACTTTCCATCTTTCTGGCCACCTCCACCTCCTTTCATCTCCTGTACATTTTCCTCAGCTCACCTTATCTTCTCTGCTCAAATATACACTTTAATAAATACTATTGCTTCCAATTTTATTTGCCCTCTCCTTTGACCTTCCAACCATGACGTTTCTTGATGTATTGCAGTGCTTTCAAGAGCCATATTCAGCAATGGTAATACCGTTTTCAATCAATTCTACTCATAGCTTCTTTTCTTACTGGGAAGGAGAAAAATAAAGTAACGGTTTCAGACCAAAACAGAGCTGAAAGGAGAATGAAATGTTGATATCCAATCGTTTTAAATTGTTTTTTTAGATCATTATGACAGTTGATTTGTGGATTTGTGCCACCAGAGTTGAACTGAACAGCTTTTCACTGACATGCCCCTTCTCCATGAGGCATTTTGAGGGCCGGTTCGGAGCCTAATCGTGAACCAGTTCTTCCTGTTTCCACAGACAAAGAACCGGCTCTCGGCCAGGAAAACTGGTTCCAGAGCGGCTCCAACTCTTTGCTGGTCTAGAACCGTTCTTGAACTGTTCGCAAACCTACGTCAGGGGCTGGGGGCGGGGTTAATGCTCGAGACGATGGGGGAAAATACACTGCTGCAAAGTTTTACATTACTGTTCCTGGTAATTTTCACTTTTAAATGTTTCATTTCTAAAATGCTGTGATTTTAGTATTTTGTGTATTTTATTGTTATTGAATTATTTGCCACAATAAACACTTTGAACCAACTGTGAACCAGCACGGGCACCGGCCCGGTTCTGAGGTTTGTGTTGGTGAAAAGGGGTCAGTGAGAGTACAGACACTTAATCACTGTGAGGAATGTCACAACAGGTAGGTATACCATTACCCTTAAAGTGTATATGGCAGTTTGATAACGCTGTCACCAAACCCAGTGGTGGGACGGCATTGTCAAGGCTGACGAGATGAAAAGAACAGAAAAAAGGAGGGAAAACCATAGAGACGACAAGTCAAACAAACACAGGACACAAGAGAGAAGGAAGTTCAAAATAAAACAGGAAATTAACAGAACAAAACCCATGACACTCGATCAAATTAAAGAATGTTAGTGGTGATTGGCTGGAAGGTACAGGTACAACAATAAGTGAATGCAGGTGATGTGTGGAGAGATTTTGATACGACCAGGACTGATAATACGCTGCCTTGCATTTGTGCAAATGTAGACGCTCATTCTCAAAAGTGTGAAATTGGTTATGACAGGCTTTAGGAAAAAAGTCAAAATACATGTTGTCCAACCCTCACAGTGTGGATGTAAAACTGCTGTGACGTGCTAGCTCAAGGTTAGACATCAACAAACTGTCAGCCCACCATGCTTTCTTGCAGTGATCAGATACAAAACATATTTAAATACAAAATTGCATTTATTTCATGTAGGGCTTTGTGAATTGTACCTTCTCTCTATCATTGTATACATGAATTACAGGCTATTAAAACTGACAAATTCCAGAGGAGGAAACCTGTATTTATCTATACACAGTAAGTCTATATATATGAATGGTTCTGTTGCTAATATTACTATGCTATCTTTGTGGCCTTCTGACTGTTTTCTAAATAAAAGAAGGAAGCAGAAAATCAACTGGGTGTCAGCGAATGGAAACCCATTTGAATAAACTGGTAATTAATTAGATCTAGAGCTCTGCCTCCACCATAAGTGCAACATGAGACTGTAGAAAATCACTACTTATTTTTCTTTCCAGCACCATTTCTTCTCCAGGCTAGCCTAGCAAAGCCCAGCTTCACACGGCGTTGTTCAGCAGAGTGGAAAGCCTCAGTGTTATGGCCCAGCTGGATGCCAACAGCAGCTAGCGAGCTAGCAAGTCACCCCGCTGATCACGTTAGGCAATTAACATGCTAATTAAAAATCTCATTAAAATAAGGGAGGTATAAGAGAATGACCTCAGGCAGACCGCTGGGCTTCAATTAGGTCAAGACAACTCAGAGACTGTGTGTGTGTGTGTGTGTGTGTGTGTGTGTGTGTGTGTGTGTGTGTGTGTGTGTGTGCTGCCACTGGACCGTGTCGCTGGTGTCAGCACATGCAGCTCGACAGACAATGTCAAATAACTTCCAGTAGCTTCCACTGAAAACACTCGTCTTCATGGAGCATAGATTGAGCATACGTGCACCTTTTAAATGACTAATCCTGCATAAATACGTGTATATCCACTGATTAGCACTTATTAGCATGTACTCTAAGATGTATCTGCCAGATTTACTGTGTTTCTACTGCAATCAGGGTTCAGGTTTTAATAAAACACAAATAAAAATGTTGCATTTTGATAGCTGGTTCTGTTTTGTATAGTTCCATAATTTGAGAAAACATCAGCTTTAATCCAAAATCTCCTTCCTTTTTCTATCAGCATGCTAAACATTCAGGTCTGTGCTGCTAAAAAGTTGCAGATTGATTGATGGGTGGATGTCATGATGTGATTGGTTGGAATTAGTATGTTACAGCTGATGTAAGCATGCGTCATAATTAGACAGAAAATATTGGGTTTTGATGTGAAAATACAGCTATTCTCATTCTCACATCTTGTTTATATTTTCTCTTCAACTGAAAACATAAATCAGTCCAAATTCATATTGTTGGTGATGGTTAATTATTAACATCCATACAAAATGTAGAGCAATATTACAATACAAAACGACATAAACCGTGATAAACAATGTTTAACTTCTATTCTCCTGAAAATGTATATAACAGACACTTTATGGAATTTATTTTTTGCTGTGCAGCAGCGATAGTTTTGGCGTCTACACACTGATTGTCTTCTATAAATGATTTATTGTATGTGATATAAAGGATTTCATTCGGATGAATGATAATATACAATATATATATGCATCCCACGCTTTTAACTTTCCTCCAGTCTCTTCCTGCTGTTCTGGAGTTTCAATTCCCCCGTTTCACCTCCCACATGATCCCACATGATCAGATTTCAAACTCCATCCACTACATCTGAGCGTCACTGCTGTTTGCGATGCTGTTTTTTAATATTAGAGATTTAGTCCACATATTTGTCAGCTACTCCTAAACAGACGACGAAAAGACACACACACATGAACAAACAACCACAGACACACACATACAAGCAGACAGAGAGAGAGATTAGCTGACAGAAAACACAAGAGTTACGACCCCTGCTCGCCCAGCGATGGACGTAAGGCGGCGCTTTGTGGCACTTCGGCGTCCAGCCTGAACCCGGCGTGAGTCAACTCGGACTTTGGGGGAGAACTCACTCAAAATAGCAATTCCATGTGTCATTTTTTGGCTGGAGCACTTGATTTATTTACAGTGCTCCCTCCGTCTCCTGTGTGTGACTCTGAGGTAAAAGGCGTGACCCCGGGATGTCGGGTGGCTGGTGTTCAACCCGGCCCGCCGTGGAATGAGACGCGCCCGCCGCGTGAAAAGGAAATGGAGCAGGAAATTGGGTTAGTTTCGCTCGTTCCCTCTCTGGTGTCTCTGAGCAATCCCCTCCACACACACACACACACACACACACGCTGCCCTGGCTAATAGCGGAGAGACCTGGGACTTTTTGTATGTGCTTGTGTTTGTATGAGTGCAGAGGATTAGCGTTGTGGCCGGCCTAAGCCACCAAACACACTCAATCTCAAGTCATCCAGCCAGCTAGGCTGAGAGTGTGTGAGATGGGGGGTTGATGAGGGGACAGGGGACCTATTACACACACTGTTAGGCACACACAGATAAAAACATAAAACTGGGAAAACACACTATTATGTGTGTAAATACAGAGGGAGATTTAGGTGTATAAGAGGGGAAGCTAAGGTAGACAGACAGACACGTTTGGCCATCACACACACACGCACGCACACACACGCACGCACGCACGCACACACGCGCACACACACACGCACACGCACACGCACACACACACACGCACACACACACACACACACACACACACACCCTCTTGGCTTAGGCTGGGTGATAAATCTCTCTGCTGAGGGGATCGACTGGAACACAGACGCTCACAGTCTTACACACACACACACACACACACACACACACACACACTTCTGTTTCTATGACAACTACTGTGGGGAGGGAGGGGGAGAAAAGAAAAATCGAAAGAGGAGAGCAATCATTTCATCGCTGATCAAAATTAAAGCCTGGCTTTGAGACGGAGTTGGCAGAGAAAGAAAGATGGGAGGAAGAGAGGCAGGTGAAGAAGGGGGGGGGGGGGAAAGGGGGGAGTCATTCATGCATGCACAAAAAGTGAGAGATCATTACATCAGGCAGCCTAAACGGTTAGGGGGGATCTTGACGGTTAGCATGAAATGATCACAAAAGAACTAACACCACAGCTGACTACCAAAACATAATGTTGCATCCCATTCACATCATTTTATAGTTATTAAATAATGAATTCAGTACTTTAATTAGGGATGCCGATACCAATTTTTTCAGATCAAGTACAATGCAATACTTGCCAATACCGAGTACCAATATGAGAACTTAATAATACTGTTAAAGTTCTAATAATAACTTTGAAAACATGTTTGAATTTTTTTCAGATAATCCTCACTTTCTGACTGTAAGAAATTAAAAATACAACCTGGTGTTACATTTTAATAACGTTTAACTGAGCTATCAGAAAAATAGTTCAAAGAAATATAAAAAAAAAAATCAAGACTCAGAGGAGCAGCTTGTCACTTAAAGGTGAATAGCGCTGGTCCGCCTTTAACATCAGTCCACCTTAAGTGCTAGCTAGTGCTAACTTCGGGGCTAACCTCTTTCTATGGGGTCAGTTCAGTCTCATTAATAATGAATGCACAGAGAAGGATTCACAAATGTATTTTGTGATTTATATATAAATGACTCTCTTCTCACAAATACATTTTGTTTTCAATTCAATTCAATTCAATTTTATTTATAGTGTCAAATCACAACAGAAGTCATCTCAGGACACTTAACACATTGAGCAGGACTAGAATACGCTCAAGATTTCAAGAGTCAACACAATTTAAAATTCCCAACATCACCCAGGGGCAAGCGTTACAGCGACAGTGACAGTTTTAAATAAATGTGATATAAATCCATAAATATATTAATTAAAAAAAGATTTGCAATTTTCATCAAAAATGTATTTGTATGTTGTTACATTTATATACAAACTGTTAAACTTGAATTTAAAAGACGCTTTTCATTTGTGAACTTGTTTGCATTTGTTCGTGAACTGGTCTGTATTTATTTGTGGATTTTTGAGACTCTCCTGACGTGACTGGATTCACAAATGCATTTTTTTCAACAAGGAACTCTCTGTAGCCAATCAGATGCCTCCCTCGTTTTCAGCCAATCACATGACTGCATTCCCACGAGGGGTACCTCACCATGGCCAGAGCACAGCTTTTTCTCTGCACATTTAGCTAACTAGTTAGCCATAATGCTTTAGGACAACGGATCATAAGCTAACTTAGCTAGCATAATATGATCCTACTAACATCAGAAAACATAACCGTAATCGGTAATTTGTTTACTAAAGCTTACCTGTTGTTAATGCATGCAAAAATAAGTTACAAGCAAACCATAATAACTAATAGGTAAATTGCTTACTACATTGGTTTCAAAGTGCTGACTATAAGAGCTAGCTAACGTTAGCTAGCTAACGGATTTAGCTAGCTACAAACAAGCTAACGTTGGCTAGAGAGAGAATAAAATCACTTTTTAAAATACTTTTTGTTCTTATTTCTTTTACCGAAAAGCAACGCAAAATGCGCAGAGAAAAAGCTGTGCTCTGGCCATGGTGAGGTACTCCTCGTGGGAATGAGGTAATGTCTCGTCTTGGGTTTTTGTCTTGTCATTTTATTTTGAAAATAACTCCCCTCTCGTTTCAGGTCACTTGCCCTTCCTCATGTGTTCCCTGGTCTGTTGTCATCCCTGATCCCTGATTGTTGTCACCTGTTGCCCATTATCCCTCTGTGTATTTAAGTCTGCGTCTTCCCTTGTCTTGTGCCAGTTCGTCCTACGTCTCTTGTGACGTCATGATCACAGCCACCAGAGAAATCACAGTTAAGTTGTTTTTTTTGCAGTTTATGTTTATAGCCATGTTTTCCTCCCTGTGGATCGATCTTTTTTTTGTAGTTTGAGTTTTTTACAGTTAAGTCTATTTTTCCTGGATCTTTTGTTTTGTACGTTTGCCACCCTTTGAGTTTTTGGAATAAACACCATTCACACTGCCTCTGCATCTGAGTCCTCCCTCCTTGCCCGAAACCCCTGACAGAACGAACTTGCCAGAAAGGACCCAGCAGAGGCAGAGCAGCAGCCACTATGGACTCAGCAGTTTTTTTTTATGTGGTTCTACATATGAACTCCGGGAGGTGACTTACCGACTTCAGTGTCTCCAGGCTGAGCACAGGCATGCTAATGGAGAGGAGGAGAGGCAGTCAGCCCTGGCGAGGGCTAGGGAGCTAGTATCTACCAGCCCGTGGCTCAGGGGCTCATTGCCTGCCTGGGTGAAGGGCTTTCTCTCAACCCCTGAACCCCGGCCATCCTCCACAGCCATGCCACCAGCCCAGGCCTCAGCCACAGCCAAGCTACCAGCCCAGTCCTCAGCCACAGCCAAGCTACCAGCCCATGCCACAGTTCCAGCCATGCTACCAGCCCATGCCTCAGCCACAGCCATGCTACCAGCCCAGGCCTCAGCTCCAGCCATGCTACCAGCCCAGGCCTTAGCCACAGCCAAGCTACCAGCCCATGCCGCAGTTCCAGCCAGGCAACCAACCCATGCCTCGGTCACAGCCAAGCAACCAGCCCATGCCTCGGTCACAGCCAAGCAACCAGCCCATGCCTCGGTCACAGCCAAGCAACCAGCCCATGCCTCGGTCACAGCCAAGCAACCAGCCCATGCCTCAGTCACAGCCAAGCAACCAGCCCATGCCTCGGTCACAGCCAAGCAACCAGCCCATGCCTCGGTCACAGCCAAGCAACCAGCCCATGCCTCGGTCACAGCCAAGCAACCAGCCCATGCCTCGGTCACAGCCAAGCAACCAGCCCATGCCTCGGTCACAGCCAAGCAACCAGCCCATGCCTCGGTCACAGCCAAGCAACCAGCTCATGCCTCAGTCATAGCCGCGCCACTAGCCCATGTCTCGGCCCGTGGAGACGTAGCAGACTGTTGAGCTTCATACTGCAGCTGTTGAGAAATATTTAACATGTTCATCAGATTATTGTTGCAGGGCGGATTAATAGGTTCAAATGATGAGAGGTTAACGACACGCGGCCTCTGTGATGGCTGAGGGTGTATTGGAGTATTTTTACAAGTACGGGTACATACAGTACTGGTATCAATGCATCCCTACTTTCAATAGAGTCCTGCAGGGATTATGTATTTTTGTAGTCCAACCTGGAATTTGGCATCTCACTGGCTTCTCAATGGGATTTCTACATCGGATTCTAAAGAAACCTTTATGATACGATTATTAGGATATTCTCATTTTGCTACTTGTTGGGAACCACCTTTTTTTAAGACACCTCCAAGCTTTAAATTCACAAGAGGGGTATTTACTGATGTGTTTTATGTTGTAGAAGAAAACTAAAATCTCTTAAACTTGTGTGAACCTCAGACCTTATTCCAGTCATCTATAAAAAAAACATTCAAAAATCCATCGACTTTGAGACGAGGGAATTGCAGCACCCTATGACATCGTGCACATCATGAACTCAGGCTAACATTAGGTTAACATTAAGTTAATATCGTCACGGGGTCACCTCCTTGTGTTCTGTGTTCATCACTAACTCTCCTGTCATTGCAGATCCTGCCACCCTCGTCTGCCCTGTAATCACCTCATTCCCTTCACCTGGGCTCCCCCGCCCACTTCCACACCTGGCCCTCATTATCCTCATCAGCCTCCCATTCATTTACAACCCATTCTCATTCACCCTGTCAGATTGTCATGCCTCATGCCCTGCTCTTGTCCTGTCGCTGTTTGCTCTGCCTACAACTTTACCTAGACTTCTGCTGGAGGATTTTTGGCCTCTCTCCCTCAGTTTAGTTTTGCTTCCTTTGTTTGCTGCCTTGTTTATTTTTGTTTGCCTTTTTTTTTTTAAATGAATTTGGAATTTTTGGGGAATTTGTGCTTTTCGGTCCAGTGTTTTCTGAGACGTGACAAATATTCCAGCAACCCCAGCTAACGTTTAGCGACATTGTTCCGTTTTTCAAACCTGTCTTTATTATTGTAAAGTTAAAAGTGAAAAATATAACATTTGAAAATGAGAACGACTATAGAAGCTAAGCAGCCAAACAGGGTAGAAGGAAATGACAGGTGGTTCTTACATTTCCCCGATGGATAACGGTGTTTTAGCACAATAGAAGGTGTAGCAGACTTATTTTCTACCTCCGTCTGGCATCAAGTACTCAATATCTCAAAAATTACTAACAATTTCCAAGTGGTAAACCAGCCATCATAAACCATGACTGTAAACTGTTATGCCTGTGCAAGAATGGAAAGCTCGACATAGGCATAGCAACAGTAACCACGCGGGTGGGTGGGCTCATATTGCAAACCTAAAAGGAATTTTTGCCCATTTTTAATCTTTCACTTCAAGGTTTGCATAAGGTCATGAACACACCATTATGAGAGTTATGGTATCATGTCTGGTGCATGTCTACCGGGGGAGGGGGGGCACATGAAAAGGTTACAGATGATCTATTTGACAGTAGCCGAGTTCAAAAGGTCAGCGTCAAATCAACAGCAGCATATGGATAAGCAGGATTTCCAAAACAGCTGACATCTTTTGCATAACGTCTGGTATTAGAATGTGATATACGATACTCCTAATAGGCAAGCCTTTTTGCATAATGGTGCCAGATCTGAATATGTGAATAAAATATGATGGGAAAGGCTTTTGAATGATGGTTTACCTTGGGTACCCTATCATTACGGCACGCCGAAGCACTGCCACATCTGTTGAACAGGTGCAATGAAAAGGCTGGTTTTGGCGAGGAGGCGTGCAGCGCCAACCGGAGCCTCCTTAGATGCCGTCTAGAACTCATCTGCACCAACAGACAGCTGGCTTTAAACCTGGACTGTGAAGGAGCGGATAGCACCACTATCAATCATTTCACCTTCCTTTACTCTCTGTCTCTCTCTTTCCATATGTGCTCACTGTACTGGGTCTCTCTCGCTCGCTCACACTCGCACATGCTGCACACCACAGGGAAGCTGCATGCTTCACTGCAGCGCTGCACTGTTTGTCGGCATGCACCCTGCAGTGCATGGTATGGCCGCAAGCACGACAGCTATTACACAGCACTGTGTGTGTGTGTGTGTGTGTGTGTTTGTTACCCCTCACTGTGGACTGTGGATCCAAGAGGGAATTCAGGGGAGAGCAAGAACATCTCCAGTGATACCCCTTTTCCACCAAGGCATTTTGAGGGCCGG